>NC_061113.1:109714119-109931334 GCF_002878395.1 Capsicum annuum | reverse complement strand
ATATATATATATATATATATATATATATATATATTAATATTTGAGATTGAGAGTCAAGAATGAGTTCTATGATGTTTTCTTGAAGTTTTTGATACATGATTATTTTACAATTTGCAATTATGACTTGATATTTAATATTGTGAATTTCATGTTCTACCATGAGTTGGTATTTCAAGTGCTTTGAAGATATGTGTCAAGCTTTAAGCTTCCTTATGAAAAATTGGATTATTGAGTATATTGATTCATAAGATTGAGTTGTTATAATGAGTCTTGATATTTCCTCAAAGTTATTGATGTTTCCATGACTAAATAAATTGATACATCTTGATGTTGAGAAAGATTGTTTGATTTTGAGTCGAGTTAGGAATCCACAGTTGTATATGATTTATCGATGAGATATATTATTGTTTTGGTCTTCATGATACACCCATGAATTGATATTGATTAAGGTGGATTTCCTAATGCATTCTAAGCTGAGTCTGGGAGGAGTATTTAGCACCGAGCGAAAAATGTGGTATCTCCCCAAAACTATGTGCCACCGTAGGATTGATGTTGATAATTGTGGGCTAAAGGCCAAGTGTGGGATTGTGATTATGAAATTGAGATTGTACTCCCTGGCAAGAGTACGATGCTCCCGCCAATGTGGGGTTCTCTTCTTAGGAGGGCAATACGTTGGACTCCATGCGGCTCACATAGTGTAGTTATGTCGGTTATAAGAAGCTCCCAAGTCCATAATAGTCCAAGTTTTCATGAGTTACCGAGTGACTCTAAGTCATGATTTAAAGAGTTTGAGTTGAGTATACTGATTTATGAGATTTATAATGCGTATACTATTATTGATGATTTACAAGAAATATATTTCAGTTAATTCAAGCGAAGAAAGTTGTTATCGTCAGCATGCATGATTTTCATAATGATTTATGATATTATTTATAACGTTGAATTGCACCCTCACATACTCAGTACATTCCTTAAAGTACTGACCCCCATATATTACTATATGCTACAGTGTCTTAAAATGTAGGTGCTAGTTGTAGCGCAGATACCGCATTCAGTCAGTCTACCGCTCCCATTCAGCAGGTGACTAGTCCTTTTGATTCGAGGGATTGAGGTGGTTATACAGTTTGAGAAGTATTGTATTTTTCTTATTTTAGTCGTATTGAGCTTAGATAGTTGGTAGTCATGACCCAGCTATCTAAATTTAATTCCAGTAGAGGCTTCATAGATAGTCAGTAGAAGTTGATTATTCAATTTCAGTTTCGTTTGGTAAAAGTAGAGTTGTAATCTTGTAAAGTTCATATTTATATTGATCAAGTTTAGAGAAGTTTTATATTTTCACTGATATTATATAGATTTAAGCATTTTATCCAGTTGTTTACGAATTAAGCCAGTAGGCGGGTTAGCTTGGGGTCACTTGTGCCTCTAAGCACCGCGTGACATCTCAGGACCTAAATTTTGAGGCATTACAAATGACTAAGTAGGCTTTTAGGTCATTAATTTTGTATTTTGAACTAATTAAGGTCATGGAAAAATACCCAACTACCCCTAAAATAATTAAAAATTTTAGTCACTGGAATCCCATTTTTGGGTTTCACTATGATGCGGTGCCATCGCGGTGATCCACTGGAATTTAGCTGAAACTATATTCCACAGACAAATGAGAAAATGCTCTTTGACGTGATGCGGTGGTATCGCATTGCGTCACTGGAAATTGACGAGTGTGAATTGGCACTCTGGCGCAATGCGATGCCAATCGCAGAGCCTCACTAGAAAGTGACAATTGCAAAATGTCCCCTGGGTATGATGCGATGCTTATTATGGTGGCACACTGGAAAAGGACGAATACCATTTTTGAGGTCACTGCGATGCGGTACTGCTCGTATTAAGCTACTGCTTTCACTAAAAGTGCCATAACCTCTCACCCGAGTATTGGATTTAGGAGAAATTGGTATCGTTGGAAGGATAATTCAATTTCCCATAACTTGGTGGGTCTTGATCTGGAAAATTCTGAGTATAAAAAAATTTATGCTCGTTTGAAGTTGACTAAAGCAACATCCTTATCCAAATTTCAATCAGTAAGGAATATATTGATTTGTCTAATAGCTGGGAGTTATTTGCGACTTTAATATACATCAAACTAACTCATAAAACTATCAAAGAACCATAATTTACTATGCATTAGCTTGGAACATTATACTAACATTTGTTTCGATTTTTGGGGTATTACAGTAGACCAATGTAAAGTTAAGCATGATACTGTCTTATCTTTTAGATGTTATGGACCCAACGGTCAAGTCTAGTATATATAGTTTTAGGCTTGTATTTCATTTCTCATCAATGAATTATATCTATGTATGGTAAGACCTTTGGTTATTATAGTTACATACATGAGAAGTACAAGGTTATGGATTGGTTCTTTTGAGCATTCACGACTAAAGGGTGCCTGTCCGCCCCAATAGGATTTGAGGCGTGATAGTGTATTTCTTCCTTCGTATTTTTATGTGTGTCATCTGTTTTCTTGTATTTCTTTTTCATATTGCTATGGTGTTTGTGAACATTATAGAATAGTTAGTGGAGATGGTGTGGCCTACCATTTGGGATATTTTTTGGTTACAGGTGACATGCCATTAGTGAGTATTTTTTGTGCTTTATTTTCTACTTACTCATTCATCCTATGATACCTATTTAATAAAAATGGACCATACTTACCCCTAATGTGCCTTTTTAGTGAAGATCCAAGTTTGATTGCTCCTCAAAGTGGTTGATTTAGGTGATATTTGGAGCTTTCAAGGTAGTAGTTGATTTCATACATCCGCAATTGACTACTACATTTCCTTATTTAGACTATGTCCTTATTTATATTTAGAGATAAAGTTGTTCTTGTTTGGATACCTCATGTATTTTGATCTTGAGTTGTAGTAGTTATGTTCTTACATTGTGACTCTAGGTTTTGGGATTTGTTTTTCTATTATTGACTATTTATTTCTATTTTTACTATATATATGTGTGGTTTGACTCTGCTCAAGGAGTCTTTCCTTGGGTTTTAGTTTTATCTTACATTTCATATTAGTTTGGATGATAGGCTTACTTGTCAAGACTTGTCGCGACAAGTGCCATCATAACCCATGGTTTTGGATCATGAGATCATAATGTTGTTTTTGCTATTGATCTTGAGCCAGGGACCAAGCCCAATTTTATTCTTTCTTATAATTTTCCTAACTGAGTTGAAGAAATTAAAGGAGTATTTTATAGGATTTCTTAATTAAGGACTTTATTAGATCTAGTGTGTCTCCTTGGGGTGCTCCAGTCTAGTTTGTGAAAAAGAATAAAGGATCTATGCACATATGTATTGAAAATAGGCATCTAAATAAGGTGACCATCAGTATTCTCTTCCTCGAATTGATGATCTATTTGATTAGTTTAAGGGAGCTTCACTGTTTTCTAAGATTGACTAGAGATATGAATATCACTAGTTGAGGATTAGAGCATTGGATATTCTAAAGATGGATTTCTGAACTTGGTATGGACATTACGAGATTTGGGTTATGTCTTTCGGGTTGACCAATTCCCCAACAACGTTCACAGAGTTGATGAATTAAGTATTTGACCATATCTTAATCTCTTCATGACTGTATTTATAGAAAATATCTTGGTTTATTCCAAGAATAAGGCAGACCATGAGAGACATTTGAGGACTATGCTTTGAAGGTTGCAAGATGAGATGGTATATGCTAAGTTATCCAAGTGTGAGTTCTAGTTGAATTCTATTTTCTTCTTAGGTCATGTAGTGACCAAAGATGGAATTATGGTTGATCCAACCAAAATATCAATTATTTATCATTAGGCTAAACTTACTTTTCCTATTGAGATTTGGATTTTTGTTGGTTAAGTGGGTTATTATTGGAATTTTATGGAGGGTTTCTCTTTTATTGCGGCCCCTGTGACATAGGCGAGTTTACAGAAAATTATATTTTAGTGGTCGGATACTTGTGAGAAGAGCTTTCAAAAGCTTAAAGAGTTATTGACTTTGGATCATATCTTGACTTGCCTAAGTAGGGAATAGGTGTTACCATGGTTTGTGATGCTTTCGATGTTGGTTTGGGTGCTATGTTGATGTAGAAAGTTTTAGTGGCATTAATTTTATGGGGTCCGTTGTGAGATTTTATTGAATTATCATAGTATTCACTACTTCTTCACTAGCGAGACTTGATATAAGATAAAATTTGGCTTGAATTGCTTAAGTACTATGATCTCAACATTCTTTATCATCTAGGTAAGGAAAATGTGGTTTCTGATGCCTTAAGCCAAAAGATGACATGTATGGGGCTGTTTAGCTCAGATTTTGACTTAGGAGAGACCTTTGGCCTTGGAGGTTTAGTCCTTAGACAACTAGTTGTTAGGATTGATATTTCAACTCCCAAACACGTGTTACCTTTGTTGAGGCAAGATCTCCATTGATGGAGCAGATTCAAGCTAATTAGTTTGATAATGATAGATTGAGAGTGATTGCCGATAGTGTGTTGAGTGGTGAAGTAAAGGAACCATCTCTAGACTCTGATGATATTTTGAGGATTAGTGGCCCGAGGGTTGGTGCGTAGGTTAAATTGATCTTGAAGAAGGCTCATTATTTTAGATATTCCATTCATCCAAAGACGGCTAAGTGGAGTTTATGTCTAAGTGCCTCAGTTGTTAGTAACTGAAGTTTGAGCTTCAATAATTATGCGGTGAGATGCAGAGGATACCCATTTTAATGTGGAAATGGGAGAGGATCACCATGGATTTTATCGTTTGATTAGGCCAGACCTTTTGTCTTTATTTAGGTTATTGTGGATCAATAGACCAAGTCAACGCACTTTATACCATGAAGGCAGATTATTATGAAAAAAAGTTGGCCAAGATCTACCCTATAGAGATTGTTCATTTGCCTGGTATCCTTTGTATATTATATTTGATATAGGTACTCAATTTACCTTGGGATTTTAGAGCACTATTAAAAGTAATTTGGGTACTCAACTTGATTTGAGAACAACTTTTCATCCTTAGATCAATGGTCAGACTGAAAAGACTATTCAGGTGGTAAAGGACATTCTTCGATTATGTGTTATGGGCTTTAAAGGTCATTGGGACCACACTTGCCCCTAATGGAGTTCCCTATAACGACAATTATTATTTCAGTATCTAAATGATGCCTTTTGAGGGTTTGTATTGGTGAAGGTATAGATCCCCTGTGGGATAGTTGAATCTTTTGAGCTAAGGCCTTAGGGTATAGATTTGTTGATGGATTCGATGGATCATGTGTGGTTAATTCAACAGAGGCTATTTGCTGCCAGGAGTAGAAAAAAGAGTTATGTCTACCTTTAAATCCACGATGTATTATTCATGATTTGAAATAGAGTTTTGTTGAATTTTTACCCATAAATGGTGTGATGAGGCTTAGGGTGAAAGGGAAGCTTAGTATGAGGTTTATTGGCCCTTTCAAGATCCTTAGTTAACATATAGGCTAGATTTGCCTCCATATATAACAATTGTTCATCCTATATTCAATATCTTCAAATTGAGAAGATACCGTCCAGATAATGCACATGTGATTTTATGGGATTTTGTTATTTTAGGCCACAAATTATATTTTTAGGAGGAGCCCATTGCTATCCTAGACAGACAGACTAGGAAGTTGAGGTCTAAGAGTATTGATTCAGTAAAAGTCCACTGGAGACATATCCCTATTGAGGATGATACTTGGGAGGTTGATTCCAATATAACTCATAGATACCTTGAGTATTTTACTGCTTCATATATTTCTTTTGCTTTTTAGCTAGAGGAGGAACCATTGTTTTAGTGGTGGAGAGTGTAATACTCGTAGTAGAAATTTTTCCCTTTTTATTTGTTTTGATCGATTTACCCTTCTCCGTAGTTTTCATATTTTATTTTATGTTGTGGGAATCATTGGTACTATCCCCGATGCATTCAGGAATGATTTAAAAGAGTTTGATACTCTTAGAGGATTTAAAAGCCATTAGTTTGACTTCGGACAAGATTTTATGTTTCGAGAGCCAAATTATTCAGTTAGAAACATAGTAAGTTTGGGCCCTCAGCTTTTATTTTGCATTTGATCCTTTATTTGAAACTAGTGTAATAAGCCAAAATAGGGTCGCGGGGGTTAAGTTGTTGTAGATTATCTTTTTCTGAAAATTGGACATTGCTATTGAGTCTGAAACATTATAAACACCTCATTAATATATATGATTTATTTCTATGGGGTTCTAAATGAATCTTGAGCATCCTTTCATGACACGACTGACCCCGTGCCTTGTCGTAAAGGGAATCCCAAGTCCAAACAGGATCGGGGAATGCACCCTGTTACCCAACCCAACCACCTATATCCAGCCTTAGATGGATTGAATTTCAAACATATAACAATATAGCATTATTGTTCTCATTAAGACTCTGGGATAGGGTCACAATCATGACTGGCCTAACCGATTCCAGCAGTACCGCACCAATCGCCCAATTGTACCAAAGAAAACCATAGACCATAAACCAAAGGGAATACCAAACTATAATATGAAAATCAATCCCAAAATGTAATAGGATGGAACAACCAACAATATCGTTCAATGATGTCAGCCCACCATCTTATTCAATGCCAAGGCCAATATCAATACCGATGCCGCCTATACCAACCCTTAGAAGTATCACAAAGCCTATATCCAAAGGAGTAAAAATATACGATTGGGATATGCCCCAACCATGGACAAAACCAATATCCAAGATAAAAGAAAAGTGTCTAAAGGAATCCATAACATGAAATGATGCCTTCCAAAAGAAAGAAAGCTCACCACTTCAGTCCAAATGCTGATACCGAATCCGCGTGCTAAATAGGAGGAGTAGAATAGCTGGTTCCTACATAGCGTGGGTCTAAAAGATCTAGTAGATGGGTTTAGCGAATGACTGCTAGCATGAATCTCAGGATACAAATAAAATAATGCCAGTCATAAAATCAAGTAAAACCATCCATAATGCATACAACCATACATATATAGGTGCCAGGAAAGGGAACCAGGTTTAGCATGTACTTAAAAAACCTTTACCTGGGTTATGTAGCTTTGCTATCCTAACTACCCACAGGCCATATGGGTTCAGCTCCTTCTGCTGAAAGGGCCCCAGTGCGTGTAGCTGCACGACCAGGGAATATCCCATGGGATGAATAGTACATCCCGCTAATATCAAAATACGACACTCGCACGTGGTCATCAAGGACCCTTCAAATTGGCAAATATGAATTTCTGGTTTTGATCCTTCCAATACCGCTACCTTCATGGATTGGCTACACACCCCGTCATCAATGCCTAATTAAAACCATGTTCAAACAATCAATTTACCATTTATTAACCAAGGCCAATATTAGTGGTATCGTCATACCACCACTTACTTGCAAGCAATATCTAAAGCCAAACAATTTCGGTTAAGGGGACCTTAGGTGACCTTCAAATTACCATATTAAATACACTTGGGAGACTTCCATGTTCTCCATAAACATAACCATTTAGCCTTTATCCTTTCCAAACCATTTAAACCATGCATAAATTATTTGTCCAGTTTAAAACATAGAGTACTATTAAAAGAAGTCAATGCAATGAACATATCTTTATAAGCATTTTATCAAACACCTTGGGGGCATAATATAACCAAAACCAATTCCAAGGAACATTAAACCATTACCATATAATCTAATTGTCCAAAACCACCATTAATACATATAAGAGCATAATTAAAACCATAGGAAACCAAAACTACGAATTCAATGTCAAAACCATAATATTTGAAAACCAAAATCATGAAATACTAAAACCATGAAATCAATCATATAAACCATGTCTTAAGTTGAAATTACAACAAGGGAAGAGAATCATTCCTTATACCAAAGAATTGATGGAAAGCAATCATCAAGACAAGCTCCAAACCTATACGTAGGATAAAACCCTAGCCTTTCTTTCCCCAAAAGCTCTTGAGAGCAAATTATTGAATGTTTAGGAATAGTTTTTAAGTGTTAATGAATAGAATAATAGGGTAAATAACCTCCTAAGTGTATTAGAAGTCCTGGGTCCTAATTAGGGTAAGTAGGAAAATGTCCAGAATACCCCACTTAAATCCCTTAAAAACCCGTCACAGGTATACGTGACCCATATGAGTCGTACCCTCCTATACAATCGGTATCCACAACTCGTATCCAAGACTCAACCTTTGGATCAAACACTGTCCAATATACAACTCATCTATCTAAGTCGTAATCACAGTATACGATCCATACCTATAACCCGTATCTCTAGCAGAATGAAATACCAGGAGGATCAAACACTGTCTACCATACGAGTCCATGATACGAATCATACCAAGTCCTACGACTTGTACCGCAAAGTCGTACCCATTTTAGTGATCAAAACTATCCCACCAACTATCTCTGGTCAGCATATGACAGGACCATGCAACTCGCACGCCAGCATACGGTTCATACCCATGAGTCGTATTGGGTCGGCGAACAGATTTCTCAGAAATTTTAAAGGGTCAAACCCAGGATGTTTTAGTCTACCTCGCTAGCAACATTTATCCCCGAATGACGGACAAGGTAGGGGTAACCACACATAGAGTCATTTGCATTATCAAACATCCTTTTTACAAAGTTTTAAAACAAAAAGGCAAAAATGTTAATCTTTCCTTTAATAAACTCAGAAAATAAAGATGTGTTTAAGTCACATACCTTCCGCATGAACCCGAGGAGTAGAAAACAAATACGGATACTTGGACTTCATGTCTTATTATGCTTCCCAAGTAGCTTCTTTGACCTTATGGTTTCGCATATAACCTTAACCGAAGCCACATCCTTGGTCCGCAACCAGCGAACTTGCCTATCTAATATCTCAATCGGGACCTTTTCATAAGACAGAGAATTTAAAATACCCAATCCTACCAATAGAACAACTGAAGAATGATCACAAAGATACTTTCTCAACATAAAACATGAATGACCGAATGAACCAAACTTCAGCTAGATGGCAACTCCAACTTATAAGCAATATTGCCAACTCTCCACAAAATCACATAAGGACTAATGAATCAAGGATTAAGTTTCCCCTTTTTTCCAAACCGTACCACTCCCTTCATGGGAGATACCTTGAGGAACACCCTATCCCTAACTTCAAACTCTAAGTCTCTTTGCCTAACATCCATATAGGACTTTTGGTGACTTTGGCTAGCTTTAAGACTATCCCAAATCATCTTGACCTTCTCCATCGCCTGATAAACCAAATCAGGACCAAACATATCCGCCTCACAAAGTTCAAACCACCTAATAGAAGATCTACAACTCAAACCATACAACAACTCAAAAGGAGCCTTACCGATACTAGAATGATACCTATTGTTGCAAGCTAACTCTACCAAAGGTAGATGCTCAACCCAATTGCCACCATAGTCAATCACAAAGGCTCAAAGAATATCTTCCAATGTCTGAATAGTTCTCTTTGCCTGCCCATCCGATTGTGGATGAAAAGTAGTACTTAGACTAATCTTAGTCCCCAACCCTTTCTGGAAACACTTCTAGAAATGAGACGTAAACTGCATACCACGATCAGAGATAATTAAAATAGGTACCCCATACAGCTTTACAATCTCCTGAAGATACAACCACATATAATCCTCTGTCGAAAAGGTAGTACTACCAGGAAATGCACTGACTTGGTCATCCTATCCATGATGATCCAAATTAAATCATATTAATTCTGAGACTGAGGAATATCGATAATGAATTCCATATTGATCACTTCCCACTTCTATTTGGGCAAATTGATTCCTTGATACAACTCTCCTAGCCCCATATGATCAATGTTAACCTGTTGATATGCCATATACTTGGCAACAAAATCAACCACATCTCTCTTCATGCCATTCCACCAATCGATCTTCTTGAGATCATGATACATCTTAGTCAAGCCAGAATGAACAACATAATGCGACTCATGCGCCTGAGCCAAAACCCTTTAACACAGCCCGCACACATCAAGAAATCAAAACCTCTCTTGGTACCATAAATTACCATCACCACTGATCTCAAACACCACTACCTTTTTCCCATAACATCACCCTTGATTTTCATCAAGACAGAATCCAACACTTTATTATCTTTAATCTCTGCACTAAGAGACGTCCAAACTACTTCTTGTACCATCACACCACCTTCCTTAGAGTCTAAAAGGAAAACTCCAAGATTAGCCAAGTGGTGAATATACTTCACTAATTCCCGCTTGCCTTCCTCCATGTGAGCAAAACTCCCTATGGATAGCCTGCTAAGAACATCAACAACCATATTAGCATTACCTAGATGGTAGTAAAGACTCATATCATAATCCTTGAAAAGTTCAAGCGACCTTCTCTACCTGAATTAAGATCTTTCGGAGTGAACACGCACTGATGACTCTTGTGATCAGAAAAGATATACACGTAAACCCCATATAAATAATGCCACCATATTTTAAAAGTGAACACAACAGCTAAAAACTCTAAATCATGAGTAGGATAATTCCTCTCATGTACCTTCAACTTCCTGGAAGCATAGGCAATCACCTTCCTATGCTGCATCAACACACAACCAAGACCTACCCGAGATGCATCGCAATAAACCACGAACCCATCATTGCGCTCCAACAAAGTCAGGATTGGGGCCGAAGTCAACTAATCCTTTAACTCTTAAAACTCCCTCACAAGTAGCCGACCAATAAAAGTTAACCTTCTTTGAGTTAACTTAGTCAAAGGATCAGGTATCGCAGAAAAGCTTTTTTAAAAACTGCCTATAATACCCAGCCAAACCCAAGACGCTCCAGATTTTGGATGGAGTAGTAGGCCTAGGACACCTTTTCACCATAGTAACCTGCTGCGGATCCACCTTGCCCCTTTCACTAGAAATAACATGACCTAAGAAAGTCACAATATTCAACTAGAACTCAGATAACTTGGCATACAACTATTGTTTCTTTTAGGTTTGTAACATCACATGGAGGTGATCAACATGATCCACCTCATCCTCGAATAAACCAGAATATCATTAATAAGCATAATTATGAAGAGATTTAAATACTGCCTGAACACCCTATTCATCAAGTCTATAAATGCTACGGAGCATTAGTGAACCCAAATGACATCTCCAAGAACTCAAAATGCCCATACCGAGTATGAAAATCCATCTTAGGGATATCCACCTCCCTAATCTTAAGTTGATGGTACCCAAACCAAAGATATATCTTAGAAAAGAACTTAGCCCCCTATAACTGGTCAAATAAGTCATCTATCTGAGGAAGAGTATACCTTTTATTAACCGTTACCTTGTTCAACTTCTTGTAGTCAATGCACATACTAAGGCAACCGTCTTTCTTGCACGTAAACAACATCGGTGTACCTCACAAAGAAACACTAGAATGAATAAACCCCTTATCCAGAAAATTCTTATGTTGCTCCTTGAGTTTTCTCAACTCAGTCGGAGCCATTCTATATGGTGGAATAGGTATTGGATGAGTGTCCCAAAGCAAGTCAATGCCAAACTCTATTTCCCTATTTGGAGAAAGGGAGCTCGATCTTCCCTACTTTTTTTTCTGCCACTTGCTACCATCCCTACCACCTTGAGACTGCTCACCTCCCTGGTAAAAAACTAGCTCTTCTTTCCCTACCTATACCCAAACCCTTCCTGCTTTCTCTTCTCATCCTTAACCTGCTGCATATAAATAATCAACTTCAATTTATCCATATCATTAATCAGTAAAGTAGTATTTCTCTCTAAAATAAAATCTCTATTCCACCCAAAAGCAAACTCTCTCATTCTTGACCATATATCAGCAACCAAATCAGGAGCGTACCTTGATAGCTGATGGAACTTTAAGGATAAAATAATGTCAGTCATAAAACCAAGTAAAACCATCCATAATTCAAATATCCATCCATATATAAGTTCCAGTAAAGGGGATCGGGTTTAGCATGCACTTAAAAATTTTACCTAGGTTGTGTAGCTTTGCTTTCCTAACGACCCATGGGCCATATGGCTTTAGCCCCCATCTGAAAGGGCCTCAGTGCGTGTAGCCGCATGACCAGGGAATATCCCATGGGATGACTAAAACATTCCCCCAATATAAAAATATGACACTTGCACGTAGTAATCAAAGACCCCTCATATCGATAAATATGAGTTTTCAGATTTGCTCCTCCTAGGACCGCCACCTTTCACGGCTTAGCTACACATCTTGCCATTAATTTCCAATTAAAACCATGTCCAAACAATCCATTTACCATGTATTAACCAATGCCAATATTTGTGGTATCATCATACCATCTCTTATATGCAAGCAATATCCATAGCCAAACCATTTAGGTTAAAGGGGCCTTAGGTGACCTTCTAATTACCATATTATATCAACTTGGGAGACTTCCATGTTCTCCAAAAGCATAACCATTTAGCCTTTAGCCTTTCTAATTTAAAACATGCATAAATCACCTGTCCAGTTCAAAATATGCAAGAGTTCCATTAAAAAATGTTAATGTAATGAATTGATCTTTATATGCATTTTATTAAACACCTTGGGGCCATAATATAACCAAAACCAATTCCAAAGACCATTAAATCATTACTATGCAATCCAATTGTCCAAAACCACCATTAATTTATATAAAAGCTTAATTAAAATAATAGGAAAATATAACCAAGCATTCAATATCAAAATCCCCAATAATAGTTGAAAAACCATAATCATAAAATATTAAAACTATGAAATCAGTCATATAAACCATGGCTTTATTTGAAATTACAACGATGGAAGAGAATTATGCCTTATACCAAAGAATTGATGGAAAGAAATCACCAATACAAGCCCCAAAGTAATCCGTAGGATGAAAACCTAGCCTTCTTGCCCCAAAAGCTCTTGAGAGAATTATTAGATGTTTAGGAATAGTTTCTAAGTATTAATGAATAGAATAATAGGATAAATAACCTACTAAGTATATTAGAAGTTGTGGGTCCTAACTAGGGTAAGTAGGAAAATATCTAGAATACCCTTACTTAAATCCCTTAAAAACCTATCACAGGGATACGACTGACCCATATGTGTCATACCCTCCTATAAAATTGATATCCACTACTCATATCCAAGCCAACCCTTAGATCAAACACTGTCCATTATATAACTCATCCATCCAAGTTGTAACCAAGGTATATGATCCATACCCATAACTCATATCCCTGGCAGAATAAAATACCAGGATATCAAACACTGCCCACCATACGGGTCCATGATATGACTCATACCAAGACCTACAACTCATACCCCTAAGTTGTACCCATTTCATTGATTAAAACTATCCCACCAATAAACTCTGGTCAACATATAACAGAACCATACCACTCGTACACCAGGATATGGCTCATACCCATGAGTCTTATTGGGTCCGCAAAATGGATTTTCAGTAAATTTTCTAAGGGTCGAAACCCAGGATATTTCAGTTCAGAGAATTTAAAAACAAACAAAATTAGTAACTTTGCTGATATATTGTGCATTCTGATTTCTTCTTTGCATATACAGGCCCTTGGCTGTGAATACATAAAAGAATATTATTTGCATTGAAATCTTGAGGAGTGTATCCACGATCATGAAGAATAATTGGGATCGAATCAGGTTACTTCCTTCATTGCAAATTGGATGGGGCTATTTTGTAATGATAGGTTTGAGTTATCAACCTTCGTGAATGCGAAGGCTTGGCTACAAATGCGATGGGAAATTTAATTACCGGTCAATTGTGACCATCGCAATAGCGAGGTATTGCTCACAAAATAAAACTCTATTTTCATGATTTTCTTTTATTTTTGGACCTTTAGAGCTTGGGAGGAGCCAATTTTTAAGGGGTTTTTACTAATAATTCATATGGGTAACTTCTAAACCTTTAGTTTATCAATTTTCTTTGATGTCTTTATTGATTCACCCTCAAATATCATGATTTCAAACTAGAATTAAAATTGTTTTTTAATCGATTTGAACCACAATTTTAACTAATTTTTAGATAGGATTTTTAGCTATAGACTCCTATAGATATGTGAAATATAATTTAAAAATAAAATTTTAGTTTTATCCCTTTTGATTTTGAACCTATTTCTTAGATTTATTTTGGACCTATTTTAAATATAGCTAATATGGATATCACTACCTACATTTTAATGTGCTAGACTATATTTTGGGTATTTTTAGTTTTTGTGTAGTTCATTCATGAAGGAAAGGCTCTGCGTTGAATGGTCTAGGCTTGAATTTTAACATTTTGAGGTTGGCTATGACTTAACTTTCTTTAGATTGGACTAGGTAGTTAACGGTCATGTAAATCATGTTATGGGTTAAGGAGTTTAGTTTTATGAGTTGTATTTTTTAATCCTTATTATTAGCGTGTGCTCGTGTGGGGGCTTATTTGTAAAGTGTTGCTGACTTAAAGGATTATAATTCGTGATGCCCGAGTGAGGGATTTATATGGTTAGGGAGTTTAGTTTTATGAGTTGTATTTTGTAATCTTTATTATTAGTGTGTGCTCGTATGAGGGCTTATTTATATTGTGTTACTGACTTGAAGGATTATGATTCATGATACCCGAGTGAGGGCTTTATATGATAGTATAGGCCTTGCGTGTGCATTAGTTTGCTTTATGTAGCTTTGTCACCTGAGTGTGGGCTTGACTTGTTAAAATAGGCCTTAGTTGAGCATTATTGTTATTATTATTGATGTCTTACAGGATTTTTTATCCTGATGGTGCCATGCAATGCTTGTTATCACTAAAATTTTCATTCTGAGTGAACTTTGAGCTTATTCATATCCGTACTGAGTTAACCTTATCTTTATTTTGATTTTCTTTAAGCATTATATCCTCTTTTCATATTTGCATATTCATGAGACTTGGTACCACTAAGCTTATATCGAGGGATGTGTCGGTAAGGTTAATTGAGAAATACTAATTTTTGATAGAAAATAAGACACTTTATAAAATACCTATATCGAGGGATGTCCCCGTAAGGATGATTGAGAGATACTATTTTTTATAAGAAAATAAGACACTTTATTAAATACCTATACCTAGGTATATTCCAGTAATATTCATTAGGATAAGAGAATGAGATTATAAAAGCATATGGTTGTGAACCTCCAATGTATCCTGCCTTGAAGCGTTGAGGCTTGGATGGTGTGTATAAAAGTCCCATCGATATTGCATTGTATTGCATTTTTATCTTTTGTGTTTCCTTTATGTATTCATTGATGTGTGTCTTGTTTTCTTACATATATTTTGTGTGTAGTTTCCTTATTACCTTATTATATTGTAGAACTGTTAGTGGGACAAAGTGAGTTACTGTTTGAAAACTTTTTTATTTGCAGGTGATATGCAAATAGTATGTTTTATTTATATTATTTTCTACTTTGCTCAGTCTACCTATGACATCTACTAAGTACAAGTGGATCTTACTTACCCATATAGTGCCTTTTCGTTGTAGATCCTAGTTTGAGTATCGTGCCAGCTAATTTTATGCTATCAGAGTTGACATCTAAGGTACTGGCATTCTATAGAGTTCGAGAATAATTTTGGACCTCATCTCATTCTATTTTTTGTCTTTATTTACTATAAAAGGCAGATTTATGTAGTATGTTCAGATATTCAAATTTTTTACTAGATGCTCTTTATAATTATGACACTTGTATCTTAGGGTTATATTGTATTTATATTAGGTTTTCGCTATATTTATATTCTTGCTTGACTTCATTCTATAAGTCTCATTTTTTTTATCTTTTTAAATTTCTTTTTAATTTTCCTTTTATTGGCTTTTGGCGTACCTACCAAGGCTGGGTTGAGATAGGTGTCATCATGGCCTCGACTTTTAAATCGTGACAGACATGAGTATTCAATTACTTGACATTTCCATATTCATCTATCTTTTGTCATTCATTATTATCATCATTGGATGAATTTCTTCAGAACACTCACCCCAAAATATTATTTGCCTCAACTTTTTTCAGAGCTGATTTCTCTATCAAGTGATTAAGGGTCGTTTATATTGGGAGGGAATAATCCATTGTTGTCTCAGGGATCATTTCGCAATTCTCAAGTTACAATGATGTTCTACACTGCGATTAGAGGTAACAATTCCAATCGAGGATTAGGAATGTTGTGTCTAACCCTAATTCAAAAAAGTACTCTCTCCATCCATCTTTACTTTTGCATGTTACTAAAACAATATGTCCAACAATACTTATCCTATTTGGAAAACCAATGTATAATTTGCTGTTTTCTACCTCTTTACCCTTGCTAATTAATACTATTCATTACTCAATACATTTCGTAAGTCATTAAATTTATTATATTCAAAAGGTGATCTTGTAAAATTATCCCTATTATTTATTATTTCTTAACAAGTGTGTGAAGTTAATAATGGTCAAGTATTATTGGACAGAGGGAGTAAGAATTATCATCGTCTTTCTCCTGAAGATGAGCCTTTTATTTTCCTTGGTGCTAGTAAGAAGGACGTCTTGACCTCAATTTTTGGCACAAGATTTCATTTGAATCTTTACATTTAGGATTGTCATGTGTAATGATAGTGGTAGCATTTTTGTGGTTTAGACTAATAGATTGTATCATGAAGCGTCAATAGGATACGTGTACTTAGGTTCTTAGACCCATGGACTGCAAAATTAGGAAAGGAGAGACAAAATTTGTAGAAGCATTAATCTTATTAAAGTAATTTTGATCACACATTATCTACATATTCACATAAATTACATGTCACGATGGACCAAACTTTTACATAATATCAGTTCTTGAGGGCTTGGTCGATAGTGCGATGTTTGGGGGTTCCTCATTAAAACCTTTCTTAGAAACACAATCAGGATATAAACATTCGATAAAGAAAAGAGTACAATGCGTACTTTCTACCATCCTCAAGATCTTGAACTGGTATCTAGCTTGTTATCCTAATTTCACCCTGATTTTTTCTTGAATTATTTTTGATGTCTTCTACTATCTTCATCCAAACCTACTTATAGCTTTGTAGCACCCCGCAAACACAAACTGCTTGTAGTCTAAAGAAAATGCAAGAAGGGAGAAGGGTTATTTATAGTATGCTTTCTTTCTTGTTATTATTGCCTGGGCACTTATTTCTTGAGAAACCAACGAGTCTCTCTAAACCTCTTTAATTCCCTACAAAATTGGAAATTAACCACCGGATGGTAAGTAGAAGCGAAAACCTTTATAAGGTGTATTTACGGTCTTTCCAAAATAATGTTGTACAATACGTCTATGACTAACATTGGATGTCACATCCTTGACCACCCTTTTAGTGTAACTAGATACATGATTGCACCCAAATTTGACCCACTCATCATGTTAAATCTGGCTAACAGCCTGGCTACGGGATAATCCTTTCTGCTACCCCTATTTTCTTGAGATAAAGTAGCTAAATGATATTGATGGAACTACCTAGATTGATTAGAACACATTTAATTCATGACTCCCAAATATGAATAGATGTTACTAGCACGTATTATGTGGAAGTGTGAGGCCTCAAATTTTATTATCGTGAAGGTGATCCAATCAAGCTTTAAGTGCATCCTGTTTTTTTGCTTGTGCAGTGATATGACCTTTTACCTTTTCTCATCATTCGTTGGATAGTTACCTTTGCTAATACTTCTCCACCAAAAATCAAATGAACAGTAGCCTTAACATGAAATGAAGATATATGTATTAATGAAGATAGTAGTAGAAGGATATTACAGTAGATATTATACGCCAATGAGTTATTATGATAATCACACCATAAAAACAAATTCCTTTTATTTGGATTGGAACAATTTTCTTTGGGGAATAGGGCCTCTTTTATGTTTCACTTGTATATAACTAAGTCTGTTGAGCCGAGGCTAAAGTTGTAAGCCATAATAATGGGTGATTCAGGTCCTTATAGGTGGTTTGTAAAGCCATCACCATTTCTTCCATTGTAAGGCCACTATTTATTTTTTTACTGATTGGCTCATGATTTTCTTTTGAGGGTCATGACCCCTAATATGGATCGAACCAACTCTGTAGGTCTTATGTTTGGTGCTTTTTGGTCTCTCCCTATCGCACTCCATTATTTCACCCGACGTTTCTATTCTTCCATCATTTTGATCAACGTCTTTGATATGTATTAGTGATTAAACTTATTCTAAATTTAAGTCGGGACCTCCTCAAATTTTCCATTAGTTTTGAAGAAGTATCTATAATGATTCAACAATCGTTATGTATGAAAATTCCTTGAAATAACTTACAACAAATAGTAGACTTTGATCTTAGGTTCATTTATGCACCTAAGTGTCATTATCTACACTCCTTTAGCCTGGTTTTGAGGACCTCTTTGTGAGCTTAACAAGATGTTAATGGTGTAACTGAGTATTTATATGTTGACGTACTTGTTTATAGTGTTTAAGGTGTATTCAAAACAAGTTAACAATCAAATTAATCACATAGAATTTAGACGAGGAAACTAGTATTGCTAGCTTGAGCTATGATTGGTTCTATTGTACTTGGATGATTTCTATGGTGTTGTGTGCACTAATGCTTTGTATGTGATGTTGTAGGAGACCTTTGAATAATATAGGAGCAACGCCGGGAAGCAATACTAGCTGAAATTAAGTTGTAAAGACATCCACAAAGTGCGGAACTTGAAGGCAAGTGGAAGGAGTCAACTTCAAAGCAAAGTGGAGTTTTGGAACACAACGGCATGCCACGCCCTCAACGCTTTGAGATAAGAGTGTTCCACGCCATGAGATACAAAGTAAATATCAAATTCCAGTGGTCATCCATGTTAAGGGCATGCCACGCCATTGGACATATGTGATTAGGGGTGTGCTATGCCCAGGTTAAAATTCGGCCAATTTCTTCTACACTATAAATAGGACACTTGACTCTTATCCTGATCAGCTTGGATGATTTTTGAAGAGAGAATACACATGAGGAGGCTTTAATGAGGGTTCTTATTTCCTTACTTTAGTTTACTTATAGTTTTTACATAAAACTATGAATGGCTAAACACTTTCGTTCTAGGGTTAGGGATACAAACATGAATATTTAGATTCAGTTGGTTTAATGATGATTATCATGATTGGTTATTCATATATTCTTGTTGTTACTGTACTATGGATTCGCGACCCTTGGAATAAACCTATATTTCTATTGTGAGCCCGCAAGAAGGAATAATAAATTAGATCATGGAATATATGGAGTGGCTTCTTATACCTTGAATGATTGAAAGTTAGGATCCATGTTTAGGATAGGAATATACCTAATTTGCCCATTTAGTTTAAATACGGGAAGACATACAAATGCATTTAATTTAGTTCTCACATCCCCGCTCAATGATGTAGTTGTGGGGATAGCTTAGATAGACTAATAGAGGCTCAGAAGATCATAATCATGTCATCAACCCCATGAATTAACAACTAAGACAATTGACTTAACCAATGAGATTGAATAGCTTAGTAGGATTGTTCATAGTTCCTTGACCATGAATTTCTTATAATCATTGTCTCCAACAATTTATATTGTCATTATTGCACTTTAGAATTCTCAAATCTTGAACTTTATTAGTCACAATTGCACTTGTTTAATCTTCTTAGTAATGCTATAATTGGATTGCTTCTAAACATAAGTCCCTATGGGTTTACATCCGACTCAAAATTGCTACTTTATTACTTGCAAACCACGTACACTTGTGTCTGCGGTAGGATCGCAACAAGTTTTGGGCGCCATTACTGGGGACATAAAAATTGGCATCTATCTTTTTTAGTTTGGCTATGTTATTTTATAAGTTCTAACAACTTGGTCTTAGATTCTTAATTTGTAGGTTTAGGTCTAAATATCAAGTAAGATGGAAATGGAAAGGGATTTAGATGATGCATGTCCTAAGCCTTGAGTGCTACTTAGATCAATTAAGAAAAGAAAAAGTACTTCTCTATTGCATCCTGTAAGTTCAACAGGAAGAACCTATTCATACAGTCATGGATGAATAACAACCATACCGTAGGACAGTACACAAAGTGGCAATCCTAATCGCAACTAATATTACCTACGCCATCTATAGCGTAGAACCTAGAGATAGAATTGAGCTCAAGAAAAATATAGTGAAATTGTTGCATAACAGTGGGCAATTCATAGTCCTATCACATGAGTATACACAAGCTCATTTATAGAACTTCTTAGGGATCAGTGATACTTTTATTCCTACTAAAGTCTCCACTTACCACGCAAGGCTCATTCTTTTCCCCTTCTCACTTTTGGGGGAAGAAAATAAATCATTGAACAAAAAACCTTCAAACTCCATCACTACTTGGGATGAATTGGCGAAGAAGTTCCTCATCCATTTTTTTTTGTCTGGCAAAACTTTAAGGTTAAGAAGAGAGATCTTGAGTTTCTAATAGAGGCTAGATGAGAACCTATATCATTTATAGATGAGATTCAAGTCTTTTCTCAGGGATTGTTTGTACCATCAATATACCAATGAGCTATCAACTCATAATTTCATAAGCTCTAAAACATACCAAACAATTTCTATTAGGTTCAGCTATAGGTGTTCAAGCTTTGGAGAAAATGTATGATAAGTTATATACTCTACTGGACTAAATTACACAAGGAAATATAGAATGGCAAGGTGATATGTCTAAAAGTGCAGTAAAGAAGTCGGCAGGTATGATTGAGATTGAAAGTGTCACAGTTTTTGTCGCTTAGTTGGACTCTTTTCAAAATTAAATGACGACACACTTTAGCATATTGAGTGTGAATCAACCTTAGGCCTGGTTAAATATAGTTCAGTAGGCTTAGCATGGTGTGAGATTTATAGAATTAATGGTCACTCTGCAAACTCATGTGAAGTAAATCCAGATTCGGTCAATTTCGTGGGCAGTGCCCAGAAGGGAAATCTAATCTATGGTAATGCCTACAATTCCAATTTATAGGGTTAGCCAATTACTTATGTGGCAATAATCAGGATCAAACTCAATATTTTTAGCAGTAGCAAAATATTCAAAATAAAATTAGGCCAATAATATTTAAGAGACATTGAAAAAGATCTTGGTAAACCAAGAATAAATGGATCCAAGGATAAGAAGTTAGCAACTTGCTCAAAAGAATTTGGAGATGCAGTTGGGGCAGTTAGCTCGACACAAAATACAATACCTCAAGGGGGTTTCCTAGTGATACAGAGTCTCTAAAGAAAGTAATGGCAATAACCTTAAGGAGTGGTAGAGACTTAACTGACAGACCTCAAAATAAAAATTTGAGGTACAGGTAGAGTTAGTTCCTCAACAGGCAGAAGAGAAGCAAGTACAAAGAGAATAAGCAAAAAATTTAGGGAATTTTGCGTACCCAAAAGCAAAGATAGCTGAGCATATACAAAAGAGACAACCACTACCATTCCCTCTTATGCTTAAAAAGTTCAATATGGATACATATTTCAAGAAGTTATTTGGCATATTTAGAGAACTTTACATTAGTCTTCTTTTGTTAGATGTTATGCAAAGAATGCCTAAGTACACAAAGTACTTGAAGGATATGGTGATCAATAAGACAAAAAATTGGATGACATTGAGATAGTAGCACTTACTGAGTTATACACATCTGTGGTGATGAGCAATATGCCGAAAAAACTTAAGGACAAAAACAGTTTTCCCTCACCATACATATTGGTGAAAATGATGTGGTCCATGCTTCAAGTAATTTGGAGCAAACATAAATTTGATGTTTGTATATATTACTACTTTGGGTTTGGAAAAGGTGAGTCCATATTCTGCTGTGTTCAAAATAGCAGATAGAACAAGATTGGTGCCCGAAGGAGTCATCGAGGACATCCTCATTAAGGTTGGTAAGTTCATTATTCTTGCTAACTTTATTGTTCTTGATTATGATGTAGATGATAGGATACTGATCATACTGCGACATTCATTCTTGGCAGCTCGAGGATTATTTATTGATTTAAAAGAAGGCCCTTTCACAACGAGATGGAGATAAAAATATAGTCTTACAGGTATATAAAACACTCAACACACCCTCACACTATAAGGATTTATGCATGATAACGGTTATAAAAGTGGATGAGTGAGGGGGTGTAGGAGTGCAAACCTCTAATGACTTCTTCAAACACTCTTATGGAGTTTCCAAAATCAACAACTAAGACTAAAATGGGGAAATTTAGAAGAAAATCCTGAAAAGAAAAGTATGGAGACAACTATAGACCATGAGAGTAGACACTCTAGATGTCAGAAATGAATAAGATGGTGGGCTTTGAGTAGGAGAAAAAGGATGAAGAAATATGGCTGAGAGAAGCGATGTGAGTCCTACCGCGATAATAAATTAGGTGTTGCATAGGAGGTAACCAATTTAAATAGGTATTTTATTTTCTAGTTTTATATAGTATCACGGTTGTTTTTGTTTTTATTTGAGTCACAAGTTGACAAAAAAGTCTATGTACCAGATATCTAAGCTAAGAACATGGCAATGATCGGGTGTAGGGTCCATCGGGCCTCTTTGATGATTAAGATTCTACGAGCTAGGCTTTGATAATCCAGGGAGTATTTCTACCTTGATTTTAAGTTATACTTTGCAGATAGAATATGATTTTAAGTGTGGGGTGGGGAATCTTCTGATTGTTTAGGGTGAAGTGATGCTATAGGATTTCTATTTTTAGTTATTTTCTAGTTTTTGATTAAAAAATCACAAAAATATTTTATTATTGGTTATATTAAGTATTATTGGTATTAGTATAGTAGGAGCACAGTTCACCAACCTTTTGATTTTTCATGTCAGTTCTTTTTCGAAGGGGCTTCTTTTGAACCCAATATCCATTTTTATTTTTAGGAGTACTTTTACAATATTTGATTAGGAATAATAGAGATGTTCTTGATATTTGCTATGTATGATACATTATGCAAGTGGTTTTGAATGTTAAAACATGTTGAATGATTTGAATGCCTATTTTTTAGATACCTAGGCTCATTTGTATGACTCCTATGCGATGTTCACTTAGTTCTAAATTCTTGCTATTGCTTGGTTTATAGGATATAGATATCCTAGTTGATTTAAGCATATGCCATGTGTGAGTAAAGTCTTTTATTGTATTTCGTGTTGCATATTGATGTCTAGAACTTTCATGGTGTGTTTTCAAAGTGAAATAAAAAATATTGGGTTTAGGAGATGATAAATGCAATTCTTTAATAGCCATGTTTTATATCCTTTTTATCTACCCTTATTGCATGATCTTAGTTAGCCCTATTGATACTTTAGCCTATTCCTTGATAGCCTCATATGTAGCTTATTCCTCTTCTTTCAATTGACCATAATTTGATCCAAAGCTCCTAAGCACTTTTAGTGAAAAATTAAGATATTAAGGAGTGTAGAGTTAAAGAAGTAAAAGTGAAAGTAAAGCCTAAAAAAGTAGCTATTTGTGTGTTTTAAATTTATTTTTTGGGGTTGGGAGTGATGTAATGGAAAGAAAAAATTGATCAAAAGTGCAACTTGTTTTGATAGGGAACCTCCTAAAGATGTGTGAACTATCTTAAAGATATGGGGCAAAACAAATGCGAAGTTGGAAGATAAACGTGGTGAGAATTTGGTTGGTTAGAGAATAGCTCATTATTATTAGTGATGTATTAAAATGCCTTGGAAAGATAGTAACAATTATTGCCCAGAATAGTTTATACTCATCCCTTAGCCTATATTACAACCCTTAAAGTCCTATTTGTTTCTGAGCCTTGATGTTTTGATATTGGTGGAGTACTACACTAAGGGCAAGCTTATGGTTCATCTTGTGTGTCATGTGAATTCATTGTGAGAGTGAGAAAACATTAATTCTTATACCTATTCGTGTGATAAATTACATATTTGTGAGTGACTGTGGGTGACTCTCTTGTGGTGAGGGCACATATTTGATGATGATTAGGTGATTTGTATGATCTCTTTGATTAAGTAATGTACATCAGTTTGCCAACTTGGTAGAGTCATTTCTTTAGGATAGGATGTTTTAAAGTAGTCTTCATAAGTTTTCAATAATAATATGACATGCTTGGTGTGGAACATGCTATTCTTGTAGCCGTCATAGTTCTAGATTAAGTGCCTTATTTGTAGTGGTAATGTTAGATATCCTTTTATGGTGCTCAATATAAAGAGTTTTTTGAGGATTAACACGGCTTTAAGTGTGGGGTGGTAATCTTAGGTGTATTTATGCACCTAAGTGCCATTATGTACACGCATTTAATCTAGTTTTAAGGATCACTTTGTGTACTTAATGAGTTGTTAATGGCGTAATTGAGTATCTATGTGTAGATGTAAATGTTTATAGTGCATATGGTGTATTCAAAACAAGTTATGAATCGAATCGATCACATAGAACTTCGATGAGGAAACCAGTTATGCTAGCTTGAGCTATGCTTGGTTCTACTATACTTGGATAAATTCTACGGTGTTGTGTGCACTAATCCTTTGTATGTGATATTGTAGGAGACCATTGAATAATATAGCAACAGTACTAGGAAGCAATACAAGCTAAAATAAAGTTGGAAAGGAATTCCTAAAGTGTAGAACATGAAGGCAAGTGGAAGAAGTCAACTATAAAGAAAAGTGACTTTTTGAAGCACAAAGGCATGCCACGCCCTTAGAGATAAGGGCATGCCACACATTAATTCACAAATAATGTAAATTTCCAATTGGCATCCACATTAAGGGTGTGTCATGCCCTTGGACATCCGTGATTAGGGGCATGGCCTGCTCAAGGGTAAAATTCCACCTAGTTCTTCTACCCTATATATAGGACACTTGACTCCGATCCTAATCACCTTATATGACTTTTAATTAGAGAAAACACACGAGGAGGCTTTAATTAGGGTTCTTATTTCTTTACTTTAGATTACCTTTAGTTTTTATGTATGAATTTCAATCTTGTGATTAGTTGTAAAACTTTGAGTACACCCTTGTTCTAGGGTTAAGGCTACGAGCATGAATGCTTAGCTTTCAATTGAGTTGGTGTAATGTTGATTATCATGATTGGTTGGTCATATATTCTTGTTAGTACTATTCTATGGATTCACGACCCTTAGAATAAACCTATATTTCTATTGTGAGCTCGAAAGAAGGACCTTATACTTTAAATTAATTGAAATATGAATTCTTGTTTAGGATTAGAATTTACCTAATTCACCCATTTGGTTCAAATATAGGAAGATATACAAATACATTTAAGTGGTTCTTACATCCAATGATGTAATTATAGGGATACCTTAGATAGATAATTAGAGGCTCGAAAGATCATAATCATGTTATCAACCCCGTGAATCAACAACCTAGATAATTAACTTAACCAACTCAATTGAATAACTTAGTAGGATTGTTCATAGTGCCTTGACCCTAGATTTCTCATAATCATTTTCTCCAACAATTTATATTGTCATTAGTGTTTACTATTTTTTTATAATTCTCAAAATCTTGAACTTTATTAGTCACAATCGCATTTGTTTAATCTTTTTAGTGATGCTAGAATTGGATTATTGTTAAACACAACTCCCTGTGGGTTCGACATCCAACTCAAACACTCGCGTGTGTGGTAGGATTGCAATATGATTAAAATAGACCAAGAAAAATTTAAATTGGGAAAAAATTTTTGGCCCAAGGAAATTGGACCCAAAGGACCAATAATTGACTCGGCTGGACTACTGATAACTGCTACAAAGGTTGGGTAACTACTGCAATGGTAAGAAGCAGTAGCCCATTTGAGGGATTTTCAAAAACTCATTATTTTTTTATTGTCCAGATCGCCTTCATCCTAAAAAAAATACTCTGAAGAACTTTATCTCCCCACCACAATAGTTAAATGGAAAAAGTTCATAAATGCACTTTCCAGACACACTCAAATAGAACCCGACCTGGAAATACTTTTAATAAATATGGGACAACTCATTCCTCTCTAAAGAAATATATTTTACATAAGAGGTAAGCTATGATTTATTTGGTAGAAACTAGACTTAGGCTAGATACATTTAACATTAATAGTAATGTCAGGAATCTCATGCATTGAGACTTTGGGAAAAAGTTGGAAAGATGAACAATTTGAAATCCAGTTGGGCTTAAATATAATTGTATAACTTTACATTATGTTAATATTTTAATTATGATAAGAGTAGAAGAATGGAGTGAGTGTGTGAAGTTTAATATGTTTTAGGGCTAGCATATAGAGAAAAGTTGAATGAGACAACACAGAATAGAAAAAAGAAAATTAAGGGAAGTAATTTAGTTCTAAATATCTTAAATACTTAGATTATACTAAAAGAAATAGAAAAAGATGAGGTATGGATAATTGGGGGTCAGTAATTAACATAATCCAATGCCGTGACTAATGAACGATTATAAATGAGTAATACCATGAAGTAGGAATAGAATCACCATTAGAAATAATTAGTGAATACTAGAGGTTAATGTAAAAAGAATGTGAAGTTGGGGATTCGGATAGAGACGAAGGGTGTGATGGCGTGTGCTTGGGTAATGGTAGCCCATAATGAGGGATGGTACATGACAGTCTTGGATACATACATACATATATATATATGTATGTATTTATATGCATATGTATAGACTAGGATCATTGATCAAAATAAGTTAGATGATTGTTGTATCACATAGATTTTCTTAGATTTGTGCTTTATTGTAAACTTGACATCTATGATTGACTTCTAACTTTCCTTGTGACTTAATGACAATATAACATTACATTTGCACTGTGCTAATGTGTTGAAATAGAGGTTCGATTACTATGCTGGTACAAAAATATTTTTTTTTGTGATATGTATCAAGTACCCTATTGGTATGGATATGATATATTATGATATGGGTTAGATACCATGCTGGTACAATATGATGCTGATGATAGTGATGTGGTTACTGAGAAGGGGTGAGAAGAGATGATGTGCACATCTTGCATATATGCATTATCCATGTGTTTTGATTTTGAATCTATTTTTTATGTGCTCTAATCATGTTATGGTAAGTGATAGAAGATGATTTATGAATATACATAGGTCCCTTGTATAGATTGGGTTGGGGATGAGAATCTATAGTTCCCTTAGAGAATTGATTATCATTGAACTTGATTTGGTAAAATTTTAATTTTATAGCGGTATGGCATAGTGATGGATGAGATAGTGAGTACCTAGAAAATTTAGGAGCAGATGTAGATTAAAAATTATGGGTACTATAAGAATGAGTTGGTAGGGAAAGAAGAGGTATACGTTAGAATGGTTAATCTAAGGATAAATATATAAATAAATATTAAATGATAGGTAGGTTATAGAGATGCCAAAGTGGGGTGTTAGGAATTTGATAATTAGGGGTTTATAATTATAACCTTACTTGATGTTATGATTTCTCTATAGTTATTATTAATGATTATTTGTTTATAGACCTGGTCGATAGGTGATGCTTACTAATGTGTTGTTGTACTGATGCTACCCTTACTATACCTCTACTGGGGGGTTTAGGCATGGTGTAGGTTGCTTGGAGTTTTTACAGTAGCGATGTCGATCATGCAGTAATAGCTCCTACTATATCTATTTTGCATAGATGCTCTATCATGGATGTACCTACTCCTTGTCTAGTGCTGTTATACCAATTTGGCCTAGGTTATGGGGACTACGTGTAGTTATTTTCCATATTCAATTTTCATTCTAGTGTATTAAAACAAGTCATGGAATGAATTACGTGAGTACTCATATTTCAACTATTGATTAGTTATTCATACGATAGACATAAATTGACTAAGTGAATATTGTAGTTATTTCTACATTGATTGAATGGTGGATTAGTTAGGGTTATCCTATCTGGGGTAGGTGTAGGTAGGAATTTGATACAATATAGTGGGTTGGGTCATGACAAAGATGGTATCAAATTCTGGTTAACGGTCTCCCAGTGTAGGAGAAAATATTCAGTAGAGTCCTACAGATTGGTGTTTTGACATCCACATCAAATCTTCTGGATTCTATAAGGCATCTAGAAATCAGTTTCACCTTTTTCTTTTCTTTTGTGCCCTTGCAATATTGTATCCCTAGGTTGAGTCCAATTGGTATCTAGTCTATTCCAACTGGTAACTCAACCATTACAATTGCGCCTATTTAGTCTCAATTGGTATCTCTTAACATGAAAAGGTTGGAATTAAACACCCAATGAATAGAGGCAAATAAGGAATATATGAAGTGGATTGTTATTGGTAAGGCAATGATGTGTTAAAAATGCATGTTGTTGTTAATGGTAATGCGTGATAAATTGCTTTGAGATTCTTAAACTCTCAAATGTGATTAATTGACAGCACGTGTGTGTTTGTTTTCTGTGTAGACAAGAGGACCGATGGATGTAAGGATCGGATGTGATCCGGAGAGTGTCTTCATTTTTGCAACTTGAGCTGTGGCTCATATCTTATGATTTGGAGTACTATTTGACTTCTATCTAATTCCGTACATCCTGGTGTCTAGCTGTTGTTGAAACACTTCTGAAGAGATTGAATTGAGTAAGTAAAGATAATTGATGAAAGTATGGCACTTTATAGTTTAATGAATGGAAAGTGTGTTTGGTATAGCCTAGGAGCAAGGGAAAAGCAGATTCAATTTACATTACGTATAAATGAGATATTATTACAACAATAAGGCTTATATAAAAATCCTATACTATAGAAAAAAACCTGAGTTTGTGTAAGGAAAACAAAGGCAGATCTACTAGAGGCTGTCACTGTAGCGGTAGGATTAACTACTACAGCAGCTCCAGTTAGTTCCTTTCCAGGCATTTCCACTTTTGTGGTTTTGCCAATCATTGTGTAGTAACCATGTGTTTGTATTAATAAAATAAAAAAATGTCTTAAAATGCGAGAAATAAAAAGAAAACAAAAATTATTTTCTACAAGCCCTAAATAGAGGCAAACCAAATCCAAAATAAAACATAAAAATAGGGGAAGGGGGGAGGGGAAAGGGGTGGGGAGGACTTGCTGGTGGCACTATCTTCGTGACTCAAGGTATCTAAACCCTCCCCGTCCATGCCAACGAGAAAAGAAATCTCCTCAGCGTGTTTCCTAGTCAGCTATGACAACTTCTTTGAGGGAGCGGTACCTAAACATCAGTTAAACTTCCCTTCACATCCTTACGAGTATGCGGTCATGGTAGCGATACTTTTATTTTCCTTATTTAGCTCTATCGATTCTTTATATTAGCTTAGGCCGAGTTCGATGGAGCAGTAGAGCTCAAAGGGGAAAATTGGAAAGAGCAGGTGAGACCTCTCTAGATAGACTTGGATTGTATAAAGATTAGACTCCCAACCATTGAAAGATTAGAGAGCCTAAGTAGAAGGAGTACTCATCCTTTCAGCCCACTAGCCCAACTACTCTTACCCCTTTCCCACACCTTTATCTTTTTACTTCTTCCTCCTTATATTCCCTTACCCCACAATGATTTATATTTTTCCTCACAGTCGTCCACAGTGTCCTGAATCTCCTGAGGAAGTTTGATGCTCTAACAAAGTGTAGTAACCAAGGAACACAGTAAAAGATCTTATGCCAACCTCTCTCGAGCATAAACTCATCCATAATTGTGCCCCTAAATTTACTCGGATCCCTACAAGAGCACAATCCACCACCATGTCTTGGTGGAAGACCATATTTACTTCTGTAATGATCCAATTTATGAGTCATGATGGCAGCTACTTTATCTTGCTAGTATGTAAGCCAACTTATAGCCTGGAGCTAGAACCAATCGGCTAATTTGGTAGAAAAAGGTATAAAAGACAAAAATTTGCAAGTAACAACATATAACAACAATTCAAATAATATTAACAGTCTAAATAATAGATATAGATAATAATATCATCCCACAACCTAGTAGTGTCGGTACAAGAGCTACTGGAAAAAATGAACATAAGTATTGTAATATTCAAATACAACTCAATTTTAAACAATGAATGGCCAGATATATATAATATGAGGAAAGAGGGAAACTCCAGGTCCAAAAGTTCTACCTATATTCATGCTTAAATCATCACAATCGTGTCATCAACGATAGCCACTAATGCTCGAATCTACACAAAAAAGGTATAGAAGTGTAGTATGAGTACCAAAGCCATGGGTACTCAGTAGGCATCATAGGCTATTCAAGATAACTACATAAAGTAAATAATCCAATACGAGCCCCCATAATCTTGGAGGGTGCAAAAAAAGAGAATAAATAACCGAAGTTCTATAAATTTACCGAATATCTAACCAAAACATGCATCCATCCATATAGTAACATATCATAAATAAACTCTAAATGCCGGAATTAAGACAAAACTCAATAACATCATCATCATTATCATTATTTGCTTGATTAAATCGTAGCTCATGTCGTCAATATCATTATTAGTTGCCAAACTTGAATTAAAACTCAATATCAATAAACTATTAGGTCTTGGTCGATATTAGCAACAATTCCCAAGTACCAAACTCATATTAATATGTTGTATCTAATGTCCTTAAACACCCAAAATTACGTATAAGGGTATAACATGTGTATAGAAGTTTACAAGAGCTAACATGAATCTTGGCCTAAGGTGGGTTGGAGGGGCCCACCTCTAATCCTCAAAATCCATTATAAGGTAAATTTGACCTCGAACTAGGCTAAGGTATCTAAATCTACTTCTAGGTGTTAAGTAAGCCACAATTAGCCCTAAGATAATAATTCTACCTAAATCATGAGCAACTAAGTCAATTCCGCCCAAATGTATGATTACTTAATGTGTTAAATGTCCTAAATTTTACTATTTATACCTTCAAGAACAAATTCTCAACCAAAATCTAACACACTCTCATAAATATGCTAAGACTAAGCTCAATCTATAAGAAAGGTAAACCTAGCCTACCTCAATGTCGAAGAATGCCTGGTGAAATCTGCTAAATCAATGAATTTCCCTTCTGAAGAGCTCTTACAAGATGCAACACTATAAAATCATAATCTACTCATCGAAATAAGAACAATGATACCCATATTACACTTTTGTGCTTTGGGTTAAAAATTACATAAAATATCCCATGTGGGGCCCATTTGCAAAATCACACTTTTTAAACTATAAATGGATCACTCTATGCTCAAGGAACATTTCCTCTCAAACATGGCTAACTTCGAGCTCAAATGGTGCTATAATCAACTCACGAATATTTTAGAGATTTTGGAAAAAGATGAAGTATTTAATCATGAAATTGATGGAAGCTTAAAAATAATTTTGAGAAGAAATACGTAAATTAAGTTCACAAATTCTTGAAAATCACCCACCAATGATTCTCCTAAGTTTTCACACTTTTAGGGTTCTATACTCTTGAAAATTGGTGAAAAAAATAGGAGAAATCAAGCTAAGTGGGGGTATTTATAGTGTTTCTAGGTATACAGGTTTCGCTTATAGGGACATAGGGTCGTTTAAGTGATTATCTCTTAAGAGACCTAGTGTCACTTTAGAAACATTGATACCCAGTACTCTTACCACTTAAATAGTCCTCATGCCGCTTAAGCGACCATCGATTAAGTGATGAGGGGTCTGCTTAAGCGTCCATCAATTGGGTCAGCCTTAAGCAATGGGCCGGTTGTTTTAGTTCCCTCATCACTTAAGCATCCTAAAAGGGTGCATAAACGGCTGCACCAACACCAGTTGAAACTTTAAAAAAATATGAGGCTCCGCCAACCCCTTAGGATTCATCCAAAGTTTATATATGCAAAAAACTATGATATACTATCAAATTCAACATTGAATACTCAATGACGCATCCAAAATTTCCATCCATTGTCATTTCAATGAAAAGTGGGTCCACACCCATGTGCCATTTTTCTTAACTTTTGGCTGATAGCCCGAATTGAGTCTGGAAGCGTCAGGACCCAAATCAAGGATCCCCTTAGCCTAAAATCAATCTTTTAGTGTTGTTTGAATTATAAATATTGGCATAGAGGTCATTTGACTAAATTTTTTGCCCGATAGCTAATTTTTAACCAGCGAGGACATCAAAATAGGCAATTGTCTCTAAAATTCAAATGAACCACCCTAGTAACTAAATTGTCATCTCCAGTAAGTCATAAATGACTTGGGGTAGCTATAAGAAAGCTATTAATTGTGAAAATGAGTGAAAATATAGAAAATGACCTAGAGGGTCATTACAATTTCCTGAGAGATGTATTCTCTGGGACACCAATTGTAACCACATCCTGGATTAGGTTGAGAAATACGTGTCTTTATGTTCGATGCTTTATTTCTTGTGTAAGGTAAAATTTGAAGGATTTGTGATGCCCAAAGTATCATTGATGGTGGAGACGTCTACCTGGACATCTTTTCCTCGAACATGAATAGTGTGTGTATGTTGGGAGGGGGAAGAGGGTGGAGGTGGGGGTGGGGTTTTCGACCAATCCATATATGAGAGGTTAGAATAAAATCCCTAAAAAAACTTTATGTAGTGTTGAGGGACCGATTCATTAAAAATATCCCACCCGAATGCTTTCAACTTTATGAAAAAACTAGTAACTCCTCATCTACGTCCCTTATCATATGTATTGACCCTTTCATTCATTTTTGATATTTTCAGTTATTTTTGCCATTATAGCTTTCCTATAGCATCCCCAAGTCATTTATGACTGGCTGAAACTGACAGTTTGACTATCGGGCAGTTCATTTGTTTTTTAGAGACAATTTCTCATTTTGAAGTCTTCGCTAGTTCCAAATGGTCATTGGGAAAAAACTGTAGTCAAATGACCTTGAATACAAATTCTAACTATTTTAACAGCTCTAAAATATCAATTTTAGGCTAGGTAGACTCCTGTTTCAGGTCCCGAGTCACCCAAGCTAATTTCAGCCCATTGGTTGGAAAGTTAAGAAAGTAAAAATTAGGTGTGGGACCCACTTTTCAGCAAAATAACCTTAGATGGAAATTTGACTGCATCATTGAGTCTAAAACATTTAATTTGGTATGATATCATAGTTTATTTACAAGCACGGGGTTCCAAATAAATCTCTAGCATCCGGTCAAAGTTCATTTAAAACTTAACAAAAATCTGGTACATCAGGCTTGTTGGTGTGATCGTGATTGCTATAGCTATAAATTGTGATGTCCATATGTGATTTATGCCTTGGAAGACCTTGATCGTGAATGGTGATAAATTTTAATCACGAGATGTGACTTTCCCTTGCCAGAATGCGATAATATCAAAGTTTCGAAAGAGACTATCTCGAAAGCGATTATCATAATAGCAACACTCGAACACCTGGAATGGGTATTAATAGTCCTTTTTTAGCCCATTTTTGCCAGTTTTCGTCCATTCTAAGAGATTTAAAATCCTACATAGTGAGATAGCTTGAAATTAAAGCTTGTGGGTGATTTGAGATCTTGGCTAACACTTAATTACGCGATTATCTTTAGACTTGTGGTAAGATTTCAACTTTTTCATGGTAGATTTTTATATTTTATTTTTCAAAATCCCTAAACCATGGAGGATTGATTTAAGCCCCAAATTAGTTTGGATTTCACCCTCTTTGAAGGTAATGACTACTTGAGCATGAGGGAATGTTGGGTTTGTTTCGAAAATATAATTTCCATAAGTAGAACCCACATGGGATTTTGGTGTGATTTTTGGATCCGAATCACAATGGTTCAATATAGGTGTTGTTATTCTTGTATTGATTAGTAAAATATGATTTTGAAAACTTGGCATCTTGCAAAATCTTCTTCGAAAGGGAAAAAAGATGACTTAGCAAATCTTTTGAGCTTTCATCGGCATCCAGGTAGGCTAGTTTTATCCCTTGTTAGATTGAGATACTTCATAGTATGTTTATGATATTTTGTTAGATTTGGGGTAAGTTTTAGGTGTTGGTGTGATAATACAATACTTGGGTTAGTTGGATCATTTAGGCTATTTGGGATATCACTTTTATGCATAATTAGCCTAGTTAACCATACATTAGGTGAAGTTTACCTTGTAGGCTCTTGTTTAGAATAAAAATGCTTTAGTTACTCAACTAATTAGGAAATTGCCTTGGTCACTTTACTTTAGGGTGGAACTTACCCTAATGTCATTACCTTAGGTGGAATTGACTTAGTTGCCCTCTATTGGGAAGATTTGCTCTCCTAGGACTAGTTACGGCTTATCCAATATGTAATTGTGGATTTAAATAACTTAGCCTTTCTTGGAGTGGAGATTGCTTGGTAAAGGATTTTCGGGATTTATAAGTGGTATATTTTACCCACCTTAGTACAAGACTTGTTTTAGTTATTGAATACCTTTTATATGCTTGTGTACACCTCAAAAATGCTTATTGCGGTGATATTGAGATCCCTCGGTACTGGATCATTATGATAGGTTTGCATCGGAGTAACACTTATTAATTATGAAATTAACAACTTATTTATTAAGCTAATGAAGATATAATTAAATATGTTATTGAATAAGCCTTTGATTATGATATTGATTAAGACATTGATAAGGCTATTGATTAAGTGATTGGGTATGCCATTGACTAAGTTAGTGGTTATGTTGGTGATCATGCTATTGTTTATACTAAAAACAACGCTTATTGTCTACATTTGCAATTATGCTATTGTTATACTTAAGACTATGCTTATTGATTATAATAATTATTAGGCTATTGGTTATGCTAAAGCTTATGCTTATTTACTATATCGGTGATTATACTAGAGGTCATGCTTCGATTATGATTGGTGATCATTCTAAATAGCTATGCTAGTAGTTATGCTATTAAATACTTTAATGATTAAGCTATTGGCCATTGTAATGATGATATGGTTATCGATATAAGTCATGGATATTGATTATGCTATGAACTATACCAATATCAATTCAAGTCCGGATAATGATGATGATATTGATTATTATGACCGGTTTAAGTGCGGAGGATGGCTATGATATTGATGACGACATTTGATAATGTTGGTGATTCAATTAAAAATGATATTGTTGATGATATTGTTGATTATACTTACCGATTTGAGTTCAAACATATACATTATACTATGATGATATTCTTATTATGATATGACGATATTAGGATGTGAGATTGACAATAGTTATTCTAGCTAAGTTTGAAAATAAAGAAATGATTATAATGTGGCATGATATGAATGAACTTTAGTGATACCATGATTAGTTTATTATTGGTGATTAGTTGATAATTGGTGGTTAGGGGATAAGTATTGGCTAATGAGTAAATAATAGATATGGTATGACAGACATGGGAGAATTCTAGTTTCATCTTAAGAGTTGATAAATAACAGTGGTGGGTTATAATGTCTTGTTTGTACCTTCCAAGTTTATGGGGGCTTACGATGGGTTCCACACAAATTGGCTTATGAGGGATGATTTTGTAGTTGTGATTGTATGTGTTGATGCCTTATGTTATGTTATTATTTTGTTTTACTTACTTTCCTATGCACAATAATGTTGGAGCTATTATCAGGTTCACCTCTTTTTCAAGACTTAGATACATTATCATGCATCTTATCATACTTATATCATGATTTAGCTCAATCCATCGATGATACCTACTGTGTATTCGTGGTTTTGATACTCATACTACACTTCTGTATCTTTTTGGTCTAGTTCCGAGTACTTGTTATTGCTGTTGATCGATGTTCGTGCTGTGTTGATTTTTGAAGATAGGGTGAGCTCTTGTAGTCAGAATCACCCATTCCTTCTATCTTACTTATGTCTAGTCTTTTGTTTCAAGACAGATTGTATTGTGTCTATTAGATACTTAAGTTGTATTTATAGTTGCTTTTGTACTAGCTCTACGAGGTCATGGGGTGGTATCTATGTATCAAATATCTTTTAGCTATTCCTAATACCCAATTTTATTTACAAGTTGCATTTGTAGCTTTTTGCCTTGTGGGCATTTACTACCAAGTTAACCCATTTTGTTTTGCTCTGGGTTATGGTTTGGATTACCTACCGGTAGTAAAGAGTAGGCGCCATCATGACTTATAAATCGGGTTGTGCACCACCATCCGCCATTTGCAAAGAAAACCCCTACAATGCAATAAGTACCCCTACTATGCAAATCATGCTCATAAGGATCATGACATTCAATGTTGGGAAACCTACGGTAGGCAGGTTGTTGGTCCATGATAATCTGTAAATGCCACAAAAAAACTAGTTAGAATCATATTAAAAACCAAAGGAGAGAAGGAGAACTCAAATATTTTATAAAATGCAAAAGTTGGGAAGTTACTACCTAGTATTATAGTCGTGGTACCGCTGCACTTGACCCTACCACTATTGAATACATCTATAATGGTAGAAGTTACCACTGCAATGATTCATCAACTTCAATGCTTCAATCTCCCCACCCATGGTGGATTTTTGATTTTGCTATGTAATTTAGAAAATTTACATATCGGGCTTGGGAAAGTAGGAGACGTTTTATACTAATAGAGGGGAGGGTCCCTTAAAATTGACCCTTAATCAAAGAAAATTATTGGAGAAGATAACCATTCATCTTTCACCCCTCTTCTTGCAGAAATCTACCATGATCTACGTTAATCTTATGTCACAAATGCTATAGGAGAACTATAAAATAAGAAATCTTAGCATGTCAACCAATATGTTCAAGAACACCACCAAAAATCAAGTTCAAAGTTGCACTAACATTCTAATAAAAAATCCTTATTTCCAATGGATTTCAATGGTCTAAAATGGGAAATACATTCTGTAAGTAGAAGAGATAAAGAAAATACCTTGAATTCCTAGCAAGAAAGGGATTTCACAATAGGAGATGAGAGAATTTGTATCTAATAGAGTGAAAATGGGGGAAATAAATTTTCCCCTTGATTAAATGACGCAAACCACTGTTGAGATTTATTACCACTGTAGCAGCAAAACATTTCCTAAACCAAATCCCGTCATGACACAAAAATGAGGTATGATGACATTTATCGCAGCTCAGCCAAATTGATAAAGGAAACACGAAACTGACAATAACTTGCATCAAGGAGAGACTTCTGGAAGCAAGTTAAGCCAAACAAGAAACATAATTAAAATGGAAATCTAAAGAAATCTCATGAGTTCCCAAAATCTAGTGTCATAGTGTAAGAGCAACTAGTACAATATCCAAACAGTGAAAATACACTTTTGTCTTTAATAACCAAAACAAAGATAAATAAGGATGGATGACTAGCCCCAAACTCGGGAGGGAATCAGTACCTCGAAGCCTGGAAAATTCACACAAAATAAACCACCATGCGAGGTGCCCGTACTAGGATTTGTGCCTAAAGGGAACAACAGAAGTGAGTACAGTCCATTTGTACTTAGTAGTATCATAGGAAGACTAATCAAGATAGAAAATAAGATAAGTAAAATATTACTATGAGCACGTCACCTACAAGTAGAAAAGTCCCAAACTATAGCTCAAACCATATCTACTAACAATGTTAATATTTATATATACAGGAATGAAAAGAACACAAACATACACGAAGAAAATACTGAAACTAACAACTCAAGAAACAAATAAACATGAAAGATGCATATGCGAATGCAATGTGAATGGGATGAATGGTGAAAGCCATCACATGACTTTCTGTATACACAACCAAGCTCGAAACTTCCAAGTAGGACCACTGGGGGCGGGGGGTTTCAAAACCCATGTACTATAACTTATATCTCAAACTAACTTTATTAGTAATGACCTCGACCAAGGGTTTTTCAAAAGTGAGTCATTTTATTTCTAAACAATGTTTCTCAATGATAGCAATATGTCATGAATGTGTATGTTTGAAATGAGGATATAACACTCACAATCAACTCAATATAATGATATCTAATGCATCCATACGTATGTATATATGAGTGAGCCCAGAAATCAACTCAATATGTCCAACAATACATTATTATCAACTCCATTTAAACATCATAAGAATAAATATGCAGGTAAGACATCATTTATATCATATTAACCAAAACAAGCACCCGTACGGGCATTTTACTTAGAATGAAGGAAGATAAATGTTGAAATAAGGCCAAAGGTGTCAAATAAAGACCCAACATGAGAAAGACACAATATTAGATAGGGGAAAGAGTAAAAAATACCCCTCTACTTTGATAAATTGGCTGAGTTTGCCCTTCGTTATACTAATGGATCAAATATACCCCTTTTGTTGTACGATAGGGCCAAATATACCCCTGCTATTAGCAAAGTAATAAAAATTTCCCTTTTTTAACACTTATCCACCATGGAAAAGTGTGAGTCATGTGGTGTGACATTTGGGTGAGGTGGATGCCACGTGACATGCCACCTAAACATTAGATTTTTTTCCTTATTTATTTTATATTTTTTCATTCAAATTTTATTTATTTAATTATTTAATTTTTCATTTTTCAAACAAATAAAATATATGAGTATTTAAAACAAAAAAAGGAATAATCTCTAATAACTAATCACTATCACTATTAGTAAAACATCCTTGGCAATGTCAACTTTTTCTAGCATTTCGCTAACCTTAAACCCCCATTTTAGAAACCTTTCCACCAAACTTTCCAAAATACAATACCTTCTCCGGCAACTCAGTTTCAAACTCGCCGCTTTTTTTCTTTACAACTTGAGATGTGGCACATCTTTTCCTTCTGCCGCCTTTGGTGGTGGTTCTCTTTCGTTTGGTGAGGAGATATCGATGTTTAGTAAAGATGACGGTTTTTTTACTCTAATTAAATAAAATATATGAGTATTGAAATTGTCAATTTCTTATAATAAGTAATAAAATTTGAAGAAAAAAGATTAAAACAAAAAAGGGAAAAATATTCTAATGCTGAGGTAACACACCATATGGCATAAACCTGACCCAAATGTCCCGCCACATGGCTCTCACCTTGCCATGGAGGAGAAATGTTAAAAAGAGGGTACTTTTGATAACTTTTCTAGTGACACGAGTATATTTGGCCTTATAGTATAACAACAGGGGCATATTTTTCCCTATAGAATAACGAGGGGAAAACTTAGCTATTTATCAAAGAAGAGGAGTATTTTTTGACCCTTTTCCCTATTAGATATCTAAGTCAATAACAATAAAATCTAAACCCCCACTTAGGTACAAAAAAATAATAATAATATCAAAATATAAACTCCATAGCTATTTTTCCAACCCATAGCATGCTTTACTTATATATTATGGGGTCATTTGGTGTGAGGTATAAGGGATAATTAGCCCTGGGATAAAATAAAAGACTATTTTATCCCATGTTTGGTGTGAGGTATTAGTTAGTACTGAAATTATTTATCCCACATTTACACCATGGTAATGGGAAAAATTATCCCATAACATAGTAGGATAACTAATCTCAGGATTAATTATCGTAGGATATCTCTTTCCTAACCAAACAAATAGTAACTACCCAACTCAGTTTGAAAGAAGTTAAGCTATAACCTACGTCGGAATGATGAAATCCTGACCTAAAGTGCCTCAATATAGATCTTTTCCCAACATCCTAAGAATTAATTACAACATTCAAACATGGCATCTAGGCGTTAAAAGAAAGCCAATGATACACATATTTCCCATATTTGAGACAGGCCCAACATGGGTTCGAAAACAGAAAGGGTAAAACCAAATTTTGTTTAAAAAAGACCCTTGAAAAATAGGTTAAAAACGGGATGCAAATTAAAGAAACCCTCTTTTTAAGCTTTATTGATAACCCCCCCAAATTTTCCATTTTGAAATCATGATTTAAAGGTATTTTAGATGATATAATCAATGAAAAATAATGGAAATAAGGTTTTGGAGTGTACCCAAGCTCAAATGGTGAAGAAATACTCAAGAATCTGCCAAACTCAAAGCTCAAAGCTCCAAAAATAGAGGAAAAATGTAATGGGTTTTTAAATAATTCAGTGAATATTACCCCACAAAAGTGGCCAATCCTTTATATTCATGAGGGTTAACACTGAGCGGCAAATATTGGCCTTCACATTTGTTAAGTCAAATTCTTGAACCCTCATGTTCGCAACAACCTTATTATATGTGCAAAGAAAGGTCTTCAACCCATCCTAACCAGATTACCATCGTGATCATGGCCCCACCATTGCGTTCGCGATGAAGGAAGATTTCCTTATTCGTGTTTAGATCAAGGGGCCCGCATTCACGAAAAAGATGACTCTATGCACTAGATATCAACGACCAGCTGATTAACATGGTTTCCAAAATCTTTGAACAGACCCTCGAGATTCTTTTGGGACCCAATAAAAATAAAATATATATGATACTAGGCTAATTTAAATGATTTGGATGCAATAATGACATCAGATTTTTTTAAAAAAGGTTGTTTTCACAAAATTAACTCCCATTCCCCTTTTCAATATTTTCTAAATAAAGGGTTGTGATGAGATATAAAGGTTCCAAAATTGAAACAACCCTCGTACTAACACAAATTCAAAATTTGGATCTGTTGGAACAATTTTCGACACTCAAAACAACGAATGTTGATTAAAGTCAATATGTAGATTCTCAAGCCTCTAAAACCACAAACTCGCACAAATTATTCCTGATCACAGCAAGAATCGAGCCAACTTCCCTAAAACCCAAAATCAATATTCACAACTATGAGGACTGGGAAAATGGTCAAATTACATAAAAATAGAAAATCACAAATTTAAATGATTACAACATCAGCATTAAAACTCCAATTCATCCCCAAACTAAATGACACAGAAGTACCTGAATATATGAAAAACTGAGTGTTAGTAATACTATGTCAAACTTGACCTCCCAAGTAGCCTCCTTAATAGGATGATGTTGTAACGACCCAAAATCACCACTCAGGACGTCACACGGTGCTTAGGGCTACAAGTAGCCCCAAGCTAACACTTTGAGCGTATCACTTCCCATAATAACTTATTGAATAAGAAATATACAAAACACTGGCACTGTTATATCAAATAAAAGTAAATATGAAGATAATACTCAGTCCAAACGACCACAAAACTAGAAGTCTCAACACAACCACAGTCTGATAACTAGTCTGACAAAAATTCTACTTCACCATGAACTCGAGAGCCATTGGAACAGGTCTCCAACTAACTCAAATTGAACTGAAAGTAATAACATAAACACCTAAATACTAAAATATATGAAGATAGGTCCTCAAACTATGAGGACTCACCACTGGAGAAATATAGACAAAGGTACTCAAAAATCACTGACGAGGCTGGGAATGTGCACCTGAACCTACATCATAAGACAATGTAGAAAATAGACGTATATGTGGAACAACACTTGGGAATGTACTAAGTGTATGGGGGTGGATGCATTTATGTACAAACAGTATCAATACTCTTCAATCCAATCATGCATGTAATTAGGAATGACTCATATGGCTTGAATAAGTCAAAATGTATAGCTAATAAATCATGTATGACGAAGTATGTAACAAAAATCTTATGAATCATTATACTTCAGCTTTAAAATTTGTACACTTCTCTTATTCTCATTACTCATAGGATGAAGGAAGCTTTAAACAATACTCTCAACTCATGCATATGTCTCATGAAGAGTAAAACTTCTTTATTGCTCAAGAACTTATAACTCTTTTAAACTCAAACACTTGGATCTAGGAATCATATAAGTTTAGTTTAAAAATCGGTGATCAACTCGTATTAGTAGAGAAAACTACTTCCTTATTTGGAAAATACTCAAAAGCAATTCGTTAACTTTAGAAAATATCTCATCTCAAAGCTTTAAGGAAAAATATTCTATCTCAATTGAAAATACTTTAGTTTAGGGAGGTTCTCTTAACCGACATAAACCATGCGAGCAATATGGAGTCCAACGTATTGTCCTTCTAAGGAAGAAACCTCACGTTGGGGAGAGATGTCATACTCTTGCCAAGGAGTATAACCTAAACTCAGTGATCACTTATCTCGACCTCAGGCCCAATCATCTCAGCCTTAGGCCCAGAATCTCAAACCTATGGTGGCATGTAGTTCTAAGGTATGAAACCATAGTAACTTACCCAACTCGGTGATAAATACTACTCCCTGTAGTTTATCTCTCTCATCTCATGAAAATCTACTTTCAAAATAATCTCATGGTTTCTAAGAACCCAACAATCAAATTTGTAATCTCATGTAGTGAAGTGGATTTCAAAGCTCTATGAACATTAGGTCAAAATATTTCTCAATAATCTCAGAATACTCAAATCAGAGGTGCTTATAGCACAAAAGTTCATAAAATTGCAAGTCTCAAGTAGGGCTTAATGACCCATAATTAACTCTCAAGTTAAAACTCATCAAAACCATAATAGATACCATATAGATTCATAAATTATGTAGAAATCTGGAAATTTCAACAATTTGTCTCAAAATCTCAACATACTCATATACTTCAATATCTCAAACATTTAAACTATTAATTTCTCAAGGATTAAAATCATGGGGTATAGACCTAGCTGCAATTTCTCAAGAAAATATATGAAAATCATGCCATTATACTCTCAATTCAAGGGAAATATCAAAATATTGCAATCAATAATAATGGGTGAAAAACCCTAATTCAAATTCGTGTAAAATCTCATAGATTGCAGAAAATCATAGTTTAAATAAGACTTTTAGGCACAAGAATGAAAGGATTATCCTTGTTCAAAACCCCACATACCTTAGATTATGAAATTGGATGAACAAGCTTGCTTTAAATTCTTCTTCTTATTCTTGAGAGAGGGTTCTTGAAACCCTTGAACTTGGGAAACTCAAATCTTAACTCAATTTGTAGAATTTATGGTGAGTTCTTAGATTTCTTGGAAAAGGATTTTAGATTTGATCTTGAGGGAGAAACCCTAGCTCTCTTGTGTTTTGAATGATAAAGGAAGCCATTTGCTTCATTTGGAATATCTCTGGTTGATAAAAGAGTGGAAATAACCAAAAATCCCTTTTAAAAAATGAGTTAAAAATACTAAACGGGGGCTGTGACGGTCGGAGCGATGATCCATCGCTAGCCTGATGGTCCGTCGAATTATCCATCGTATGCCAGTCAGAAAAAGAACACACAGCCTTTGTATGACGGGTAAAGCGATCTTCCGTCTCAATCTGGAAGGTCCATCGGAACATCCATCGCATGTTGGCCAGGATGAGACTACACTGCCTTAGTGGTGATAGTAAGTGCGTGCTCCTTCACAGCCTTGACGGTCCGTCATCCTGGCCGTCATAATTTGACCAGGAGAGGGAGTTTATACCTTGGTCGTCATGGTCTGAGCGATGGTCCATCGCAGACTCAACGGTCCATCGGATCATCCATCGCACCTGGCAATTCAGAAAACTCTTAGTAAAACGGCCATAAGTTCTCTCCCCGATGTCGGATTTGGACAAAATCGGTATAAATGGAAAGCTAATTCAATTCTCTATGGTTTAAATACCAATCACCGGAGAAGTCTTTTCTCAATCTTTTAGGGCCGGAATTACTCTTCATTTGACATGCTCTAAGTCTCGGACTGCGAGGGAACTTTGCAGGGTCTTACAATATCTCCCCCTTGGAAACATTCATCCTCAAATATTGCTAGTTAGACTAGCAACACAGGAAAACAGAGTACACATAGCTGAAGCAATTTACTAAATGGGCTCAAAATCTTTTTAAACCCTTAAATACCTCAGAAATTGCAAAAACTCATGCAAGATTAGATATATAGTTGAACTTTCAATTAGAAGGGCTGAATTAAGGAAGAATAATACCTTCAAATTGATCTAAACTCGTGGAAAAGAGATGCGGGTACTTGGATCACCTGTTTGTTTTTGCCTCCCAAGTAGCGCCCTCAACTGACTGGTTCCGCCATAACACTTTGACTAAGGGGACCTCTTTGTTCCTCAATCTACGGATCTAAAAATCTAGGATCTCAATAGGAATCTCATCAAATGAAAGACTATTCTGAATATCAGCACTCTCGGAAGGATCTACCACAACGGAATCACCAATATGCTTCTTACAAATGGAGACATGAAAAATAGGATGAACGGCTGACAACTCCGCAGGCAATTCAACCTCATAGGCTACTTTGCCAACACGGCTCAAAACTCTATACGGGCCAACATAACGGGGACTAAGCGTTCCCTTTTTACCAAATCTCTTCACCCCTTTCATGGGTGAAATCTTCAAGTACACAAAATCACCCACTTCAAACTCAAGATCTATTCTCCTCACATCGGCATAGGATTTTTGACAACTTTAAGCTGTATTTAACCTCTCCCAAATCAACTTAACTTTCTCCATAGCTTCAAATACTACATCTGGCCCAATCACAGTAGGTTCACTCACTTCAAACCAACCTATGGGTTATCTACATATCGTACCATAAAAGGCCTCAAATGGTGCCATCCCGGTGCTAGCATGGTAACTATTGTTATAGGCGAACTCTATCAATGGAAAATACTCATCCCAACTACCTTCAAAATCAAGAGCACACGCCCTTAATATATCTTCTAGGGTGTGAATGGTCCCTTCAGCCTGACTATCAGTTTGCGGATGCAAAGCGAAACTCAAAAGAACTTGGGTACCAAGACCCTGCTGAAACGCCCTCAAAAACTGAGAAGTAAATTGAGTATTCCTATCTAAAATGATAGACGAGGGAACTCCGTGTAGCCTGACTAACTCTCAAATATACAATCTAGCATAACCCTCTACTGTATAAGATATGTGCATAGGCAATAAGTGCACGGATTACAACAACCCAAATAGAATCATGATGACGACGCGAAAGAGGTAACCCAACCATGAAGTCCATATTCACCATCTCCCACTTCCAAGTGGGTATACTAAAATCTTGTATCATACCACCAGGTCTTTGGTGTTCTACCTTAACCTGTTGTCACGATGCACACTTTGCTACAAACTCAGTTATATCCTTCTTCATACCATTCCACCAATAGATTTCCTGCAAGTTGCGGTACATCTTGGTAGTGCCAGGATGATTAAAATACCGCGTGCCATGCGCTTCAGCCGTAATCCTCTACCTTAGATAGCAACACATGGAATGCACAATCTATCCTACAATCTCAACACACCATCTTCCCCTTTTGAGAAAACCTCTACATTTTGGTCCTTACCTACCTCCTTTAGTCTGACCAAACTAGGATCTCTATCTTACTTCTCCTTCACTTCCAAAACTAAAGATGATTCGAAACTACTTAGCACCAAAGTACTTCCCTCAACTGAATCAAGCAATCTAACACCTAATCTAGCCAGACAATGCACATCATGAGCTAACTCTTTCTTACCTTCGTCTACATGAGCAATACTGCCCATAGACAATCTGCTAAGGGCATCCGCCACTACATTGGCCTTGCCTGGGTGATACAACACACTCATATCATAGTCTTTTAACAGCTCTAACGACCTCCTCTGCCTAAGATTCAACTCCCTCTGAGTAAACACATAATGCAGGCTCTTATGATCAGTAAACACATCAAAATGAACACCATAAAGGTAGTGTCTCCAGATTTTCAAAGCAAAGACCACAATGGCTAACTTAAGGTCATGGGTTGGGTAATTCTTCTTATGCAGTTTTAACTGTCTAGAGGCATAGGATATAACCATACCTCTTTGCATCAAAACACAACCTAAACCAATTCTAGATTTATCACAATACACCACAAAACCATCTGTACCATCAAGCAAAGTGAACACAGGGGCTGAAGTAAGTCGAGTCTTCAACTCCTAAAAAGTATTTTCACAGGAATTTGATCACTGGAACTTAACTTTATTCTGGGTCAACCGGATCATGGGAGACGCGATAGAAGAGAAACCTTCAACAAAACGGTGGTAGTAGCTAGCTAGACCCAAGAAGCTTCTAATTTCAGGCGGAGAGATAGATCTAGGCCAATTTTTTACAGCCTCTATCTTTTGAGGATCAACTCTATTACCTTTGGATGAAATAACATGACCTAGAAAGGCTAAAAACCTTACCCAAAATTCACACTTACTGAATTTAACGAACAACTGGTGACCACTAAGAGTTTCCAAGACAATTCTAAGGTGATCTGCAGATCATGCTTACTGTGGGAGTAGACAAGGATGTCATCTATGAACATTATGACAAACATATCAAGATATTTCTTGAACACTCGATTCATGAGGTCCATAAAAGCTGCTGGGGCATTGGTTAGTCCGAAAGACATAACTAGAAACTCAAAGTGACCATAGTGAGTTCAGAAGGCTGTCTTTGGAATATCACATTCCCTCACTTTAAGCTGATGATAGCCAGATCTAAGGTCTATCTTGGAGAAATAACTTGCACCTTGCAACTGATCAAATAGGTTATCAATTCTCGAAAGAGGATACTTATTTTTAACCGTGACTTTATTAAGATGACGATAGTCAATGAATATACGCAAAGAACCATCTTTCTTTCACACGACTAGAACAGGTGCACCCCAAAGAGAAATACTGGGCCTTATAAAACTTTGTCTAAAAGATCTTTGAGTTATTCTTTCAACTCCTTAAGATCAGTAGGTTCCATACGGTATTGCGGAATAAAAATGGGACGAGTGTCAGGAAGAAGGTTAATCCCAAATTCTATCTCTCTATTGGGAAGTACCCTTGAGAGATCTTCTGGAAAAATATTTGGAAACTCGTTAACAATATCGACTAACTGAATAGTTGAAGCCTCGAACTTAGTGTCTTGGACTCTAACTAGGTGATAGATGTAACCCTAGGATATTAGCTTTTTGTCTTTGAGATAGGATATAAAATGAATCGATACCAAACTCCCAGTCCACTCAAAAATTGGCTCATCAGGGAACTGAACTTGACCATACGGGTACGACAGTCTATAGATACATAACAAGAATAAAGCCAATCCATACCTAGGATAAGGTCAAAATCCACCATGTCTAACTCTATTAAATCAGCAAGTATGACTCTATGAAGAACAGTAAAATGACAATATCTATACACTTGTTTAGCAATAACTAACTTTCCTACGGGTGAAGAAAGTAGGAAAGGCTCAGGAATCTTTTTGGGACTCATTTTGAAATTCACAGCTACATGTGGGGTTACATAAGAGAGACTTGACTTAGGGTCCAAAAACACATAAACATCAAGACAAAAGACATAGAGCATACCAGTAACAATATCGGGAGAGTACTCCTGCTCTTAACGAGATGAGAAGGCATAAAATCTATTCTGGCGCTGACCGCCAGCAGTATCAGATGAAGCGCCCTGAATAGGGGTGGGACAAGGGACATGAGCTATTGTACTAGTAGTCTGTACCTGAGGTCAGGCATCTTTAGTCCTCTGCCTAGCATGCGGACAATCTCTAAGTTTGTGGCCCTGCTTTCCACAACCAAAATAACCCCTCAAATCTGCAAAACACTCACCGGGATAATTTCTACCACACTTAGAACAAGGAGGATAACGGGGCCTATTATCAAAACTGTTCTGTGACCTAGACATAAAAGACTTGCTCCTTTGCTCCTGCCACTAGCTGATGAAGGTACTATAGACGGACATCTCTGAAACTGAGAATAGTTTCCTAGGTTTCACGAACATCTCTGAAACTGAGAGTGGTTTCTTACTTGGAACTTAGGCTGACTATACTCATACTACTCAGATATAGCCTTCTTGTTAGCCCTTACTCTGTCTCTCTCTAATATTTTCCACCTCTATCTGCTGTGCATGCATCATCAACCTAGATAGATCTATATCCCTATACGATATCATAGTCCTACACTCTTTCATCACCAAACCAGAAACACCTGTTATGAACTTGATCATACTAGCTCAGGTGTTAGAAATCAAATCAAGAGCATTCTTGGCCAACTGGTTGAACTTCAAACAGTACTCCTTAATAGTCATAGAGCCCTGCCTCAAGTTCATAAACTCCCCAATCCTTGTTTACCTCATCTTAAGCGGAAAGAACTTGTAGGAGCAACATCCACACCTCTACTCTTCCTCCATAATACAACCCAGTCGTAAGCTATGCCCTTCAACCTCTAAGACATTAGCTTCACACTTTTCTCCTCAGAAACATGCATCACCTACGTGATATTTCTCACCTCCTTAATTTACAACTGTGGGTCCTCCCCTGCCTTGAACCTATAAAACTCTGTCACCTTCTTACGGATTTACAACTGTGGCCTGGTTATTGGCCTGAACATTAGCGATGACTACTTGGGCTAGTTCCTGAAAGGCTGCCCAAAACTCAGCATGAGACATGGTTTCATTCAAAATATCAACACGTAGGGGTTTCTCATCATTATTTCTGTGGGCATTCGCTCTTCAGAGAGGCATTTTCTGAAATAGGAGAGAACAAATTATAAGATGAGATGGACAACTGCATGCATAATAGAATCTGAAAGAAAGAATCAAATTTTTCCTATAACATCATGTAGCCTCTAGCTCATAGATGTGGTGTGCTACACATCGATGATCAAGACTCTACTCAACACGGCTTGTTAGACTCCCTAGGACTCCTTAAAAAACCTTAGGCTCTGATACCAAGTTTGTAACAACCCAAAATTACCTCCTAGGATGTCACACGGTGCTTAGGGCTATAAGTAGCCCCAAGCTAACTCTTTGAGCCTATCACATCCCATAATAACTCATTCAAGAAAAAATATACAAAACACTGGCACTATCATATCAAATAAAAGGAAATACAAAGATAACACTCGATCTAAGCGACCACAAAACTAGAAATCTCAACACAATCACAATCTGATAACTAGTCTGACAACGCCTCTACTACTTCATGAACTCGATAGTCATTGGGATAGGTCCCTAACTGACTCAAACTGAACTGAAAGTAATAACAAAAATACTCAAATACTAAAATCTCTATAGATAGGTCCTCGAACCATGAGGACTCACCATTGGAGAGATGTAGACAAAAGTACTCAAAAATCATTGACGAGGATGGGAATGAGCACCTGAACCTACATTATAAGACAATACAGCACATAGACGTAGATGTGGATCAACATTTAGGAATGTACTGAGTATATGGGGGTGTATGCATTTATGTAAAAATAGTATCAATACTCTTCAATCCAATCATATATTCAATTAGGAATGACTCACATGGCTTGAATAAGTCAAAATGTAAAGCTCATAATCATGTATGACGAAGTATGTAAGACAAATCTTCTGAGGCATTATACTTTAGCTTTAAAATCTGTACACTTCTCTAATTCTCATTACTCATAGGATGAAGGAATCTTTCAAAAAATACTTTCAACTCATGCGTATATCTCATGGAGAGTAAAACTTCTTTATTGCTCAAGAACTTATAACTCTTTTGAACTCAAACACTTGGAACTCGAAATCATATAACTTTAGTTTAAAAATAGGTGATCAACTCGTATTAGTAGAGATAACTACTTCCTTCTTTGGAAAATACTCACAAGCAATTTGTTCACTTTAGAAAATATCTCTTCTTAAAGCTTTAGGAAAAAATATTCTATCTTAATGGAAAATACTTTAGTTTAGGGAGGTTCTCTGAACCGACATAAATCATGCGAGCTATACGAAGTCGAACCTTTTGTCCTCCTAAGGAAGATACCTCATATTGGGGAGAGGCATCATAATCTTTCGAAGGAGTATAACCTCAACTCAGTGATCACTTATATCGGCCTTGGGCCCAATCATCTCAGCCTTAGGCCCAAAATCTCAAACCTACGGTGGCAGTAGTTTTGGGGTAAGAAACCGTAGTAACTTACCCAACTCGGTGCTAAATACTACTCCCTTTAGTTTATTTTGGGAAAATCCACTTTCAAAATTATCTCATGGTTCCTAAGAACCCAATAGTCAAATCTATAATCTCATGTAGTGAAGTGGATTTCAAAGCTCTATGACGATTAGGTTAAAACATTTCTCAATAATCTCAGAATACTCAAATCAGGGGTGCTTATAGCACAAAAGTTCATAAAATTGCAAGTCTTAAGTAGGGTTTAAGGACCCATAATTAACTCTCAAGTTAAAACTCGTCAAAAGAATAATAGATAGCATATAGATTCATGACTCATGTAGAAATCTGGAAATTTTAGCAATTTATCTCAAAATATCAACATACTCATATATTTCAATATCTCAAATATTTAAACTATAAATTACTCAAGGATTAAAATCATGGGGTATAGACCCAGCTGTAATTTCTCAAGAAAACATGTGAAAATCATGCCATTAGACTCTCAATTCATGGAAGACATCAAAATATTGCAATCACTAATAATGGGTGAAAAACCCTAATTTAAATTCATGTAAAATCTCATAGATTGTAGAAAATCATAATTTAAATAAGCCTTTGGGCACAAGGATAAAAGGATTATCCTTGTTCAAAACCCCACATACCTTAGATTATGAAATTGGATGGACAAGCTTGCTTTAAACTCTTCTTCTTACTCTTGAGAGAGGGTTCTTGCAACCCTTGAACTTGGGGAACTCAAATCTAAACTCAATTTGTAGAATCTGTGGTGAGTTCTTAGATTTCTTGGAGAAGGGTTTAGATTTTATCTTGAGGGAGAAACCTTAGCTCTTTTTTGTTTTAGATGATGAATGAAGCCATTTGATTCGTTTGGAATATTTCTAGTTCATAAAAGAGTTGAAAAGACCAAAAATCCCTTTAAAAAATGAGTTAAAAATACTAAATAGGAGCTGCAATGGTCGGAGCGACGGTCCATCGCTAGCCTAACGGTCCATTGGATCGTCCTCATATGCCGGTCGAAAAAGAAACACACTGCCTCTGTGTGATGATTGAAGTGATGTTCCATCGCAATCTTGATGGTCCGTTGGAACAGCCGTCGCACGTTGGACAGGATGACACCATACTACCTTAGCAGCGATGATCTAAACAATGGTCCATCGTAGCCTTTATGGTCCCTTGTCCTGGCCGTTGCACTTGGGCTAGAAGAGGTAGTTTTTTCCTTGGTCGTGACGGTCCGAGAAATGGTCCTTCCTAGACTCGATGGTCCATTGGATGGTCCGTCACACCTAGGTGGTTTCGATAACTCTCAGCAAATCGACCATAACTTCTCACCCCGATGCCGAATTTGGACAAAATTGATATTATTGGAAAGCTAATTCAATTCTCTATGGTTTAAATACCAATCACTTTGGAAGTCTCTTGTCAATATTTTAGGGCCGGAATTACACTTCACTTGACATGCTCTAAGGCTCAAACTATGAGGGAATTATGCGGGGTCTTACAGATGTCTAGGCTGAACCTTAACCACAGGACTATCTCTAGAACGTAATCGTCTTACATCCCTTGTTTAAATGGACGCCTTGCTCCTTAAATTGGGTCAACCTTTCATACAATTGGACAGAGTCCTAATGAAGCATGTTAGACATATCTAAAATATTGAGCCGAAGCATAGATACATAAAAAAATAGGTGAATGACTAAAATGTTTGAAAGTAAGGCCAACTAAAAAGGGACCTACCTGAAATTCCAATGAATCTCAAAAGGTCCTATATACCTGGGCCTAAGCTTGCCCCTATTTTTGATCCTCATCATGACCTTCATGGGTGACACACGAAGAAAGACTTGATCACCAATACCAATCTTCAAGGCATGCAGCCTGCTATGTGCATTACTGTTTTGCCTACTCCTGGCTAAATAAACCCAATCCTAAATCACCCAAACTCTATCCAAAGACTTGTAAGGCAAGTTAATAATGCTGGGTCTAACCTTTGAGGTCTCAAACAAACTAATAGAAAATCTAAAATAAATATCGCCTCTAAAGGGGCCATCCCATTACTTCACTGGTAACTATTATTATAAGTGAACTCCGCCAAAGCCAATTGCTACTCCCACTGACCTCTGAAGTTCATACTACTTGTGCAAAGCATATCCTTCAAAGCCTGAATTATCCACTCTAACAGACCATTTATCTGGGGGTGTAAATCTATGATAAGGTCAACTTGAGTACCCAACTAATCTTAAAACTTCTGTTAGATGGTATAAGTGAACACTGGAACTCTGTTTGAAATAATAGACATGGGTACTCCATAAAGAAAAACTATTTCACAAACGTAGATTAGACCCAACCTCTCGATAATGAAGGAAATCTGAATAGATATAAAATAAACTAAATTGATCAATTGGTCCATGATGACCCAAATGCTGCCAGAACTATCATAAGTACGAGGCAACCCACTTACAAAGTCCATAGTAATATAGTCCCACTTCCACTATAGAATGGGTGACCTCTGAAGCAAACCAATCAGTCTTTGATGGTCGGCCTTCACCTGCTGACAACACAACCAATAAACTCGAAAATATGCTATATCCTTCCTCGTACCACCCCACCATTAAAGATGCTTCAAATCACAATACATCTTGGTCACACCTAGTTGGATAAAATATCTGGAACAAATCCTCTTCTAAATTAATCTAACCATCCACTAACTCTCGTTACAAAAACTCAGCCTCAAATTCTCAAAACACAATCAGAATCAAGAGGTGTTGCCCTAGACTCACCACTCAAAACTTAATCTTAAATCACCCTCAAACTCTTATTATCAAGTTGATGGGCTCGAATCTGCTCCATCAAAGAAGATCTAGCTTTAATAAAGGCTAAAACAATTTTGGTGTCGAAAGATAAAGTCTAACAATATAGTAAGCTAAAGACTGAACTTTCAAGGACAACAGCCACTCTTGGCTCAAGAGATGAGCCAAAACTTAACATACTACTCTACTTTCGACTCTAGGTATCCACAACCACATTAGCCTTACCCGAATGATACAAAATAGTAAGGTCATAATACTTAAGAAACTCAAGCAAACATTGCTGCCTCATATTTAGATCTCACTGTCAAAAAAAGTACTAAAGGCTATGATTGTCCAAGAAAATCTTGAGATGCACTCCATCTAAGTCAAGATGCCACAACAATAAAACAAATAACACGTCTATCAACTCTAAATAGTGATTGAATAATTTCTCTCATGAGGCTTCAAGAGAAGAGAGGCATAAAAAATCACCTTATACTCCTGTATTAACACCGCACCCAAACCAACACCAGAAGTATCACAAAACATAGAAAAACCCACAGCGACCCCAAGCAAAGATAAGATAGGATCCGAAGTCAACAACTTTTTGAACTTTTGGAAGCTCTTCTTACATGCATCCGACCACTGAAAAAATCACTTTTTTCAGGGTCAACTTGGTCAAAAGAGTTGCCATTGATGAGAAACCCTCTACATAATGCCAATAATAACCATCAAACCAAGGAAACTCCAAATACCGGTAATAGAAGTAGGTCTAACCCAATCTCAAATCCCATTTATCTTGGATGGATCAACCATAATTCCATCCTTTTTCACCACACGACCCAAGAAAGAGATAGAATCCAACCAAAACTCATACCTATAACTTAGCATATAAATTCTCATCACACAAACTTTGAAATACAACCCTCAAATGCTTCACATAGTTAGTCTCACTCTAAAAATAAAACAAGATGTCATCTATAAAATACAATAATAAAGGAGTTAAGATATGGTCGAAACACCCGATTCCTCAACTCTAAGAACACTTTTGGGGCATTGGACAATCCAAAAGGCATGATTAAGAACTCCTAATGGTTGTATCTATTCCAAAAAGTCATCTTCAAAACATCCAAAGCTCTATCCTTCAACTGATGATACCTGTATCTCAAATAAATCTTAGAGAACACTGAAGCTCCCTGACGATGTGCCATTACCCGATTTCTAAGTTATGATGACACCTACTACATCCTACTGGTAGGTAAGACGATATCGTAACCCACAACTAGTGCAATGGGTTACCTTGGTAGAAATGTCCAATATGGACCCTATAATAGAACCAAATATTAATAGTGACATTCCACAACTAAAGACAACCGATATTAAAATACCAATCCCATGACCTGGTAATATTAGTACAAGAGTGTCTAGATTTCACAATAGAATTTTTACAACTCCAAAAATAAAAATGTCTTAATAATATCATGGATTTGTCTTAAAAACAAAAGACAAATAAAGATAGAAGGGAAAAAGGGCAACTCATACTCCAAGATCTCACCCTATCTCCAAATGGTCAATGCAGCATAAACCCGACTGAATGATGGCAACTAGAACCTGGGTTTGCACCAAAAAAGGTACAAAAGTATAGTATGAGTACCAAAACATGGGTACTCAATAGGCATCTTCAGCCGACAGAGCAAAATTATAATATAAATACGATATAAGGCAAGACAATAATTTAAAGTCAAGGTATATCATCGAACCTGAATCTTCTTCGATACTGCCAAATAAAATAACGAAACTACAAGGGCAATAGCATAGCATATCATATTAATTACATACCTTATGTATCCTACAAATAAGTAACTATTTCAGAAGTGTAAAGCCATATAGAAACAATAACAACCATGAATTTACCATAATCAACACCAACCTTCATTAGAATAATAAACACAAGAACTTACCATGATGTCCCATACCGCCGGGAAGTACACGTCAAAGAACACAACAAATAACTCGTCACAGCATCTTATACCATTGGAGAGTAAACCAAAAGAATCAAACTTCAATACATCAAGTCAATACTACACCACAATTAACTAAAACCGCGGGTAACATAACCCCGCCATGGCTTATATTTGAGGTCCACAATCATTGTCATTACCGCAATTTAATCATAACGAAACTAACATCAACATAACATAGTTAACCTTTGTTTTCATATGCCATTAGATTACAAGTCTTATAGTTACTAGTCATCACTTAAGGGAAAGACTGCAAATTACCAATTCTATTATTCATTCACCCATTACAAGGACAATATATAGATAGTTTTCTCATTATATAAACCCTCAATTAATCCACCACAACATCACATACTAAAAGACAACTTAACTACCATTGATGAATACCAAGTCTATTATTATTGAGCATATTACAACCTTAAGGACTAGTTACCATATATTAACCAAGTAAGGTCCACCAACTAGTTCCCTAGGCTTCTATCCTACAAGTCATAATCATTTATTAGAAATAACTAGTTATCACATTATTCATTTTACTAGGCGAATTTCCATAACTTAACCATTAATTCAAGTCAAGTAGATTTACTAAGTGACCCTTTATTTTTTCTCAAGATTACACATACTAATTAGTCTTAACCCAATGATAGGCATAAATTGCCTCTAGTTACCAATTAGAGTCAACAAGGTCCATACCTCATATTTAGTGAAAAAGGGACAAGGAATTAACAACAACCTACCAAGGAAAAAATCATGTCCCATGTACAAATATGGTTAGGCTCCACACAGCCTAACCTCACTATGTATTCAAGCATTTAGGTAAATTTGCCCCACATGGCATCATAACATCTTTTCCTCTTTTGAATTTGTCGGGCATCATCATAACATCAACATATCCTCTGGATTTAATGCGCATTATCACAACATCAACATATACACTGGATTCACTGGGCGTCATCATAATATTAACATATCCTCTGGATTTTACCGGTCATTATCATAATATCAATATATTCTCTAAATTTCATTGGGCATCATCATAATATCAACATATCCTCCGGATTCACAGGGCATCATCATAATATTAACATATCCTCCAAATTTATTGGGTAACATCATAACATCAACATATCCTCCCAATTCACTGGGCATCATCATAAAATTATTACCTTTTTTGAATTCACTTGGTATCATTATAAGATCAACATATCCTTTGAATTTCATCAGGCAACATCATAACATCATTAACTCTTTTGGATTCACCGGGTATCATCATAACATCAACATATCCTTCGAATTTCACCGGACATCATCATACTATTACACATTGCTCAAGATAACAATATACATACACATACATAGCCAAATCAATAAACATATACCAGTCCACAATAATAGAGTAATAGGGATGTACGAAAACATATATCATCCTACTTTGCTATTAAGCATCACCAAACAATATGAGTATAAGAAAAGCATGAGCATTCATATGATATACATATTCTTCCCCTTTTCAAGGCAATCCATATCATGACCAAGAGATAATTAATCAAGTATACACATTATCTAACCATTAACTATAAGTATAATTTGACCACTAGGTTTAACCAACATAATCTCAACAAAGTAACTTAGACATTCATCAAGTATCTAGGTTTCTAAGGTGTTTCATAGTTCAAGCTTAAGGTGGGTCAAGTCCGACTCCTAAATCCGAAGGATGCCAAATTCACTATCACAAGACTAACGTAAACCCAGATTTTAGGCTAAGTTATCTAAATCATATCATAAGGGCCTATCAATACTCACTAAGCCTATATGGGAAATCTTCATCAAGTATTCCACCTAAGTCAACCCAACACCAAGGTTATTTCCTTACTAAGTAATATCTAGGTTAGCATACTCTTAAGGTTAGAGAGCAACATCATTCTCATCTATTAGAGCTACTAGAGTATTCTCATACTATTCATTAGACTATAAGTAGACTATCCAAGGTTCTAGGTTAAGGGTCAAGCATCAGACCTTGCAAGTTCAATAACCTATAAGAATTCACTAATCCCCAATATTAAATTTCACTTATCATCTAAACCCCGCCCAATCTCACAAGATATCAACAGTTATACAACAATCAAGCTCAATCTAACTACAAGTAAACCTTACTTACCTTGAGTCCTAGAGACTCATGAACCAACAAGCTTTTCCTTTTCTTTCCTCGAAGCTTCTTCTTCCACGAGCCAAGCTATCAAAAATACAATCTAAGCGTTACAACAAGAATAACAATGCCCATTATGGCACCATTGTGCCAAGGGTTCATAATGACATCTAACCCCCAAGTGAGTTCCACTTTTAGAAAATGAGTTTTCGAGACTAACCCATTACTCACATAGCATTAGGGAGCTATAACCCTTAAGAAACTTAAGTAAATTCATCATATTTTGCGCTAAAATTGAGCCTCCATGATTTAGGGGTTTTGGATCTAGAAATCAACAACTTAACACCAACTAGATGGATTCATAACTTAAATTAGTAGAAAGATTCAGTTACACAAGTTGTTTTAGCTCCAAATCAATCCACAAGACTCACTTAGTAGATTTCACACTCCATTAGGGTTTTAGAGTTCAAGAAGGAGGCACAAATGGCAAAGTTTTTTGGACAAAGCAGCCTTTAAATAGGTTCCACCCATACTCGGGTAGTTCAGTCACACCCTCCACCTAGCTACAGTCATGACATCGTGGTCACACCCTTTCCTCCGTGGTCGCAACATCTCAGTCTATGCGACGTATTTCTGAAGCTTGGAACTTGGTTCCAAGCTTTAGCCAATGCCTGGAGATACATTCAGGGTTTGTTTCAAACAAATAAGATGTGTAATCTCATAGTTTTTGATATTCCAGACACATTAGTGAAGTAGGATTTTGCATTTACAGTTGATTTCTGAAGTTTTCGCTTGATGGTCAATTAGGATCAATGAAGAATTCAAATTGAGAATGTTGTTCAAGGAACCAAACAAACCACTAGGTAACCGATGTATCAGTTTTGGCAAGTCACTAATGACTTGGGACAGATATGGAGCAGCTCAACCAGCGAAATAAACAAGAATACAGACAAAGACCTGAAGGGTCATTACAATATCTACCACTAGGGAAATTTCATCCCTAAAAGTTAAAATAAGAGAATACCTGAACCCTCTAATAAGGGAGAATATTGGGCTCGCATATCACTCTCGATCAACCAAGTAGCCTACTCTACCGGGCGATGCCTTCACTGATCCTTGACTACCGAAATCTCCTTTGTACGTAGTCCCCTTACCTTTCTAGCCAAAACAAGCACTGGTTCCTCCACAAAGGTTAACTAATTATCCAACTGGACCGAGTCCCATCTAAGTTCATGAGAAAGATCAAGAATATACCTTCATAACATGGAGACATGGAAAACCAAATGATCTGCGACAAAGTCTGGAGGTAAATCCAACTCATAGGCCACTTGGCCAACTACTTAGAGAATTTCAAAAGGACCAATATAGTGAGGGATAAGCTTAACCTTCTTCCCAAATCTCATCAAACCACTCATAGGTGAAACACAAAGGAACACATGATCACTAACTCTAAATCACAAGTCACAGAGTCTACGGTTGGCATAGGGCTTCTGCTTACTCTGGGCTGCTCTCAATTTATCCTGAATCACCCTGACTTGATCCAATGAGTCTCTAAGAAAATCTATATCACACGGTCTAACCTCAAAAGTCTCAAACCATCCTATAGGGAAACAACACCTCCTACCATACAAAGCCCCATAACGAGCCATCTCAATAGTCGAATGATAACTATTGTTGTAGGCAAATTCTATCAACACTAAGTGCTGATCCCACTGAACTCCAAAATCCATAATGCATTTTTAGAGCATAACCTCAATCACTTGAATAATTCTCTTGGAATGACTATTTGTCCGCGGATGAAAAGCTATGCTCAAATCCGCTCAAGTACCCAGCTCCTCCTAAAATGCCCTCCAAAACCTTGAAGTAAACACAGAATTACGATATGATATGATAGATATAGAGGACCCCATGCAATCACACTATCTCCCAAACATAAATGTAGCCTAATCTCTAAGAACTGAAGGTCGTCTAAATAGAAATGAAATGGGATGATTGGTTAAATGATCCACAACAACCTAAATACCATCGTAACCACGGAAAGTACAAAGCAAGCTACTAATGAAGTCCATGGTGATCCTTTCCCATATCCACTTGAGAATGGGCAATCATTGAGTCAATCCACCTGGACACTAATACTCGACCTTAACCTGCTAACAACATAGACAACGAGCTACAAAGTCTGCCATATCCCTCGTCATACCATCCCACCAGTACAATTGTCTCAAATCTCTATTCATCTTGGGTGTATCAGAATGAATAGAATATCTAGGACTGTGAGCCTCATGCACAATTAATTGAATCAAGTCATTAAGTTAAGGAATACAAATACGACTCCAAAATCTCAAGATACCCTCAGAATCTATGGTGTGTCTCCTAGACTCATCACTTACTACCCAATCATAGAGAAGACACAACTTACTATACTCAAATTGACGATCACGAATCTACTCAAATAGGGAGGACCTCATCTCTACACAATAAAAAATCCTTATAAGATCCAAAATATTGAGGCAAACCATCAAATTGGATAAAGAATGGATATCCAATGCCAAGGGCCTCTGATAAATAGAAATACAAGCCAAACTACCCATACTTACTATCTTGCAACTTAAGGCATCTGCCAGAACATTTGCCTTACCTGGATGATTCAAGATCGACATATCATAGTCCTTTAGCAACTCTTGCCTATGCTGGAGAGCATTAAGCTCTCGCAGGGTCATAAGATGCTGAAGACTATGATGATCGGTGAAAATCTCTCAATACACACCATACAAGTAATGCCTCCAAATCTGGAGTGCTAAAACTATCGTTGCCAACTCCAAATCATGAGTGGGGTAGTTGCGCTCATGTACCTTAAGCTGTCTAAAAACATAGGCAATGACACGACCCTGCTGCATCAACATGCAAACAAGACCAATACTAAAAGCATAAAAAAACATAGTGAACCTCTCTCCCTTACCTGAAAATCTAACACCAGACTGAAGTGAGACAATCCTTGAGATTTTTAAAGCTCAACTCACACTTCTCGAATCATCAGAAGGGACCTTTCTTCTGGGTTAATCTAGTCATAGGGGCTGACAAGGTAGCAAAAATCTCAACAAAGCGTCTATAATAACCCGCCAACCTAATAAAACTGCAAACAATAGTCGGAGATGGAGGCCTAGCCTAATCACAAATAACTGAAATCTTAGCTGGGTCTGCCATCATACTCGCCTTGGACACCATGTGTCCAAGAAAAGACGCAGACTCAAGCCAAAACTCGCACTTGGAGAACTTAGCAAATAGCACATACTTTTGCAAAACCTGGAGAACAACTCTGAAATATTGCGCAAGCTCCTCACTACTCCTTAAATACATAAGAATACCATCAATGAACAAAATAACAAAGGAGTCTAAATAAAGTCTAAACACACTATTCATCAAGTCCATAAATGCGGCTGGGGCATAAGTCAGCCTAAAAGACATCAACAAAAACTTATAGTGACCATAAAGGGTCCTAAAGACTGTCTTCGGTATATCCTCAGCTCGAATCCTCAACTAATGATAATCAAACTTTGAATCTATCTTAAAGAATATAGATACGCCCTGAAGCTAGTCGAATAAATAATCAATCCAATGCATAGGATAGTGGTTCTTCACGGTTTCCTTGTTAAGCTACTTATATTCAATACACATCCATATCAAACCATCTTTATTCTTTACAAACAAAATAATGGATCCCTACGGGGATACACTTGGTCTAATGAACCCCTTGCAAAGAAGATCCTAGAGTTAAGAGTTCAGCTCCTTAAGCTTTGCGAGAGCCATACAATAAGGTTAGGGACCAATATCATTCTTATCTATTTGATAAACTAGAGTAGTCTCATACTATTCATGAGTCTACAAGTAGACTATCCAAGGTTCTAGGCTAAGGGTAAAGCATCACACTTTGCAAGTTTAATAACCTATAAGAATCCACTAATACCCAATATCACCATTCTACCATTTATCATCTAAACCCACCCAATATCATAAGATATCAACAATTATACTATAATTAAGATCAATCTATCTACAAGTAAGCCTAACCTACCTTGAGTCCAAGAAACTCACAAGTCAACAAGCTTTTTCTTTCCTTTCCTCAAAGCTTCTTCTTCCATGAGCCAAGCTATCAATAATACAATCTAAGCATTACAACAAGGATAATAATGCCCATTATGGTACCATTATGCCATGGATTCAAAATGACATCAAACCCCCTTGTGAGTTCTACCTTTGGAAAATGAGTTTCCGAGACTAACCCCTTACTCAAATTGAATTAAGGAGTTATAACCCTCAAGAAACTTGAGTATATTCATCACATTTTGGGATACAACTGAGCCTCCATGATTTAGGGGTTTTGGGTCTTGAAATCAACAACTTAACACCAAATTGATGGATTTTTACCTTAGATTAGTAGAAAGATTCGATTACCCAAGTTGTTTAAGATCCAAATTAATCCACAAGACTCAGTTAGAAGATTTCACACTCCATTAGGGTTTTAGAGTTCAAGAAGGAGGCACAAATGGGAAAAATTTATTTACAAAGAAACCTTTAAATATGTTCCACCTAGACTCAGATAGTGTGGTCGGTCCCTCCGCCTAGCCGCGGTTGCGACACTGTGATTGCATCCTAGCCTTCGTGGTTGTAATATCTCGGTCTATGGAAGGTATGGCTGAAGATTGGAACTTGGTTCCAAGCTTTGCCCATTGCCTCTAGATATATGTAGGGTCCGTTTCAAAGAAATAAGATATGTAATCACATAGTTTTCAATGTCCTGGATGCATTGGAAAAGTCGGATTTCCCATTTAAGGTCGATTTCTAAAGTTTTCTCCTGGGGGTCAATTAGGACCAACAAAGACTTCAAATTGAGAATGTGGTTCAAGGAACATAACGAACCACTAGGTAACCAATCTATCGGTTCTGGCAAGTAATTAATAACTTGGGGTGACTATGGAGAAGCTCTACGTACAAAATAAGTAAAAATATGGACAATGACTTGAAGGGTCATTACACGCTGGTCAAAAATATCATCAATGAGAGTAAGAGGATTATTCGTTTTAACCATCAACTTGTTAAACATCCTATAATTAATTAACATATGCACAGAACCATCCTTTATCTACATAAATAATATACCCCAAGGAGATACACTAGGTCTGGTGAAATCTTTACCCAATAAATCCTGCAACTGCTCCTTTAACTCCTTCAATTCCACAAGGACCATCCTATAAGAAAGAATGGAAATAGTCATAGTGCTTGATTCCATATCAATAGCAAAATCAATATCACAATTTGGAGTCATACCAAGCAAATTCATAGGAAACATATCCATGGACTCATGAACCAACCAAATAGAATTAGTAAGAAGCTTTAAGGCAAACAAACATACCCTCTCTATTATGTGATGAGCATGCAATAAAGATATAACACCCTCGAACTGAATTAAGTGTACCCTTCCAAGCTAACTTCGATATACCCAGCATATCTAAGGTCATAGTCTTGACTTAACAATCCAAAGTATCTTGATAAGGAGATAACCAATCCATACCTATGTTTATGTCAAAATCAACTGTATCTAGTATAATCAAGTTTGCCCCAATTTCATGGCTCATGAAGATAACCACAAAAGATCATTACACATGATAGACCCCTAAAGAATCTTCTACGGGTGTAGAAACATAAAGAGTCATAGAAAGGACCTCACATGCAATAGTAGGTCTAGAAAAAAAAGTTAGGCATATAGGAGAATATAGATCCGAGGTCAAATAACACTAAAGAAGATTTGTAGCAAAATAGGACAATACCTATGGTAACTACACCAAGAGCCTTTACCTAGGGTCTACTAGGGATAGCTTGACACTCTCCACGTTTGCTCTCAAATTGAGTGACCCCTCAACCACCTTTATGTGCACTCCTATCTTTACCTCAAGCACCACTTCTTACTACAAATATAGGTGTAGGGAAAATCTAAAGCTGAGAACCATACCAAGTGAACCATACACACGTTGAGGGAAATAACTCACTAATGACCAATATCTGGACAAATAAAACACACATGCTTAAAGGGACCGAAAGCTATAGAATGACTTCCCTAGCCCATTGAACTGAGACTAAACCTCCACTTGTAGGGCCTAACATCTAGCTTCTAAGAACCATAGAGCTTAAAAGTCTACCACCTAATCCCTGCAAGAGGCCTAAACTAGCCTACCATGAAACCATGGGAACTTCTTTTAGAGAAATCTCTACCTCAAGAGGTGTGTCCACTAAACCACCCTAATGACACACCTTCTTGGTTCCTCCTTATGTTGCCTGGATAATAGACTTATTTATCTTTGTATGCTCAATAATTCCCTAGAAAGAAGCGTATAATACTACCATCTGAGCTATATCCTACTAATAAATACCATCTATCCCCTTTACAAACTTCTGAATCCTCTCAGACTCGATGGAGATGCTAGTGGTTGAATACCTTGATTAAGTATGAAAACAAGCGTCATACTCAGCAATAGTCATGGAGCCCTACTTAAAGTGGTCAAACTTAACACACATCTAATCTCCCAAAATTATATGGTACTAATCTCTCCAAGAAGGCCTTAAAAAACCAAGTCCAAGTAATAATAAGCAAACCCAAAGGTCTATAACTAGTAAATGACCTCTACCAAGTCCTAGCCATATCCGTCAATTGATACGTAGTATATAAACTCCATAAGACTCAAGGGATCTAAGATTTTGTAACTTTTCCTGGAAATTTGTTAGAAAATCTTAGGAATCCTTGCAATAACAGCACTAAACTTAGGCGAACTAAGTAAATAAACCTCTCAAATCTCTTTTGCTCATTTAAAGACATAACTATACCCAAAGAATCTGGTGAAATAGTAAATCTTACAGGCAATAAATCCACATATGGGGGTACCATAGATGATAGGTGTACCCCAGAAGAAGGAATACCATAAGAAAATACTATAACTAACAGTGAAAGATCACTCGAAGTTGAAAAACATGAGGTAAACTCGAGGGAACACCTTATAAGCAACTCAAGAGAAGTTTCAAAAGACCGTGAAGTACTGGAGTATCAACTGAGCCCAGTGGGACCTGAGTTGGCCTTGAATCCCCTATTTGATAATCATCCCTATAATACAAAATCTCAGGCTTATGAGCCTCCTCTCTAGTGTGTCCTTTGACTAGGGAATCTTCTTTTTCTCGTACTCTACCATTAGGCCAACCATGATCCTTACCTCTCCTTTTAGTTTGGGATCTATCCTTGGGTGTTGGCTCAACGTCCATAGCCTCTTATGATTTAGTTCTCATTATCTACACAGAAAAGAGTGGAACACAAGTTAGAATATTGGGTTACTACAATTCACACTACTAGGAATCAAAGAGACAAGCCTTTCTTAAAGATATCTTATAGCCTCTCTATGATAAAGATGAAGGTTTACATACCATTCTGTGAAACCTTACTAAACATTCTGTTCTTACACTTATGAGACAAGTGAACTTCGTTACTCTGATACTAATTTGTCATGACCCAAAAAGGGTAATGATGTCACTTATCACAACTTAATCATTATAAGTAAGAAAATTACTCAATCTGATAAAGAAATGTAAAATTAACATTACCATGCACCAAGGTGAGACTTCTAGAATAAAGTTAAGCCAAACATGAAATAAAATTAAAATGGAAATCTAAAAGAAAGCTCATAAGTCCCTAAATTCTCATGTCATAGTGTAAGAGCATCTAATACAATATCCAAAATCTAAAAATATACATTTGTCTTTGATAACCATATTAAAGACAAATAAGGATACATGAGGTCCAATCAACCTTGAACTTTAGAGAGAATCAATAGGTATCATAGACCGACTAAATAAAGTAGAGAATAAGATAAATAAAATAATACTATAAGCACGTCACCTGTTAGTAGAAAAGTCCCAAACAGTAGCTCATATTGTCTCTACTAAAAGTTCAAATATATAAACAGAGACCAAAACAACACCAACATACATGAATCATATATAGAAACTAAAAAAAGTCAAGAAACTAAAGAAAACATGAAATATGCATATGCAAATGCAATTAATATAATGTCAATGAGATGTACATTGAAAGCCATCAGATAACTTTCTGTATATATCTAATGAGCTCAGAACTTCAATGTAGGAACATGGGAGATTTTCATAACCCATATAATATAAGTCATATCTCAAACCAACCTTACCGATAATAACCTCAGCCAAAGGTTTTCAAAATTTCATAACCAACCTTGCTTGTAATGACCTTGGCCAAGGATTTTTCAAAATTGAGTCTTCTTCTTTCAAAGTAGTAGTTCTTAATGCTACCAATATCTTATGAATATATATGAATGGAATGTCACGAACCGATTTACTAGTCATGATGGCACCTACTTTATCCCGCTAATAGGTAAGCTAAACGATAATTCAGAGCTGAATGTAATGGGTTATCATGGTGGAAAATGTCCCAAAAGGGTAAAAAAATAGAAAATTGCAACTTATAATAATCAAAGTGGTAGAAATAGACCAAAGGTAGCCAACAATATAGATAACCACCCCATAACTTGGTAGAGCCAGTACAAAAGCTACTATAAATAAAACTCAAGTTCTAAACAGTCAATACAATCTATCCTAAAACAAAATACTAGAGATAAATAAGTAACCAAAATAATAACAAAACATAAAGGAATCAAATACATGCAATTATAACGACCAAATAATCCTCATAAGCCAATAAGTGTGGAGAAGTGAATAGCCTAATGCAGGCCCCATAAGACTGGAGGGTACATTAAAGTAAGGAATAAAATGAACCACCGTCATTTACCAACCTTCATATTACAATTAGAATCTATCCATGTCATATCACACTATAAATAATCACCCAATTTTGAACTTTATCCAATATCCATATCTCAACCTCATACTCCATTTCAAGACTTGAACCAGTATCATATAATCAATGTCATAAGTAATAGCCTGATTCGAATTGGTAAATATATAATAAATTTTACAATCATTATCAGGACTCAAATTGGTAAATATATCATTAATAGCATAATCATTATATGGACTCAAACTGATAAATATATCATCAATATCATAATTATTATCCAAACTCAACAACAACAACAACAATAAATCCAATGTATTCCCACATAGTGGGGTCTGGAGAGGGTAAGATGTATGCAGTCCATACCACTACCTCCGAAGAAGTATCAGGGTTATTTTTGATAGACCCCCGGTTCAAGACACGAGATAATTACCAAATCCATAATAAAACATGAAACAAGATGAGAAGACATAACTATGTCACCCACAATAAATAATAAGAAAATTATAGTAAACTTCATAATAAAACATGCAAAAAGGTGGCATAACAAGAATAATACACCCACCAAGTAAAGCCCTACCCCAATGACCCCAAACTGGCACTAGTCTTCTAGCCTAATTTGCGTCCTCCAGATCATCCTAACTAGGCTCATATCCTTAGTGAGCTGTAACTGCTCTAAGTCCCGCCTAATTATCCAAACTCAAATTAATAAAAATATCATCAATGTCATAATCATTATCCCAACTCAAACTGATAAATATATCATCAGTATCATAATCATTATTTAGACTCAAACAGATAAATATATCATCAATGTCATAATCATTTTCTAGATTCAGTTAGGTAAATATATATATATATATATATATATATATATATATATATATATATCATGAATATAAAAATCAGAACCACCACCACTAGGTTTTAGCATATTTTGCATCGACTCCCAATATCAAACCATCATGCCCATTAGGTCTCTAGCCTCATCAACCCTCTTACAAATCATTTCAAGGTATATCATGAGTGTATAAAGGTCAAAAAAATATCTCCAGTCCTAGCCTAAGGCAGGCTGAAAAGGCCTACTTCTAATCAATAAAATCCATTTCAAAGCAATTTTATCCCAGACTAGAGTAAGGTATCTAAATTCACTTTTAGTTATTAAACAAGTCTCAATTATCCCTAAGATAGAAGTTCTACTAAAGAGCTATGTAACTAAACCAAATACACCTAAGTTAAGGTTTTTGATTTACCTAAAAGTTCAAACTAACCCAAGTATTACAAATTCCATCATCAACACCTAAAACCCATCCTAAATATAACATAATATCATAAACATATTATGATCTAGCACAATCTAAGAATGAAAAAACTAGTCTACATCGATGCCAATAGAAACTCAAAAATTTGCTAAACCACCGACTTACCCTTCTGAGAAGATTTCGCAAGATGCCATTCCATCAAAATCATATTCTACTCATCAATACGAGAATGATGACACCCATATTGTATCATTGTATTGCAGGTCTAAACATACTCAAAGTTCCCATATGGGTCCCACCTACAAAAATTACATTTTTGAAGCCAATCCAACGTTCTTTTATGCTCAAGGAGTAATTACCCTAAAAATGGGTGAAATTTAAGTTATATTGGTGCTAAAATCAAGTAACTAATTTTTAGGGATTTCAAACTAGGAATGAGAAAATACAACATGAATGATAAGGAACCTACCTCAAATTTGAAGGAAAATGGCATAATAATTGCAATCCAAGCTCCCTAAATCACCCACAAGCTCCAATCCTAAGTTAATCCACTCTTTAGGGTTTTACTCTCTTAAGAATGGTGAGGAATAGGCAAAAACATGATGAAAAAGAACTTTTTTACCTTTTCGAGGTGTTCAGGTATTACAATCGTTACCCGACTATCATGATCGCGATATCTTAAGGTTGCCAAGTGAGTCGTTATTGCAACATAGGCACCGTGATCGCGGCATATGGTGCCCTGCTAAGGGTATCCGATCTCAATCCATGGTTGTTGTCAGCGAGTGCCCTAGATACAATTGAGACTTAGAATTTTCCAAGTCTCTATCAACCCATCGGGATTCATCTGGAATCCTGTATATACAAATGGACTAGGCTACCATACCAAATTTGGCATTCCGAACTCAATGGTACAGTTTAAATTTCTATCTGTGGTTCTTTCAATGAAAAATTAGGTCCCACACCCATATTCAATTTTCTTAACTTTCCAACTACTAGGTTGAAATGAGTTCGGGGAGCCTTGGACCCAAAACTAGAGTCCACCTAGCCTAAAATCAATATTTCAAAGCTGCTAGAATAGTCAAAATTAGCATATGATGTAGTTTTACTGAAGTATTTGCCCCTAGCTAATTTGAACCAGTAAAGACTTTAAAATAGGGAGTTGTCTCTAAAATTCAAACGAACTACCTGGTAATCAAATTGTCAATCCCAAAAAGTCACAACTGACCTAGGACAGCTATAGGAAAGCTCTAATGGCGAAAAATAAGTGGAAAAAGGGAAAATAACTTAAAGGGTCATTACAATATCCATTACTAAAAGGACTTTCATATGTGAAAGTCAATGGTTAGGATGTACTTGAAGTCTCAAACAGGTGATGATACTAGGTCCGCATCTCACTCTCAATCTCCCAAGTAGCCTCCTCCACTAGGTGGTGCCTCTATTGAACTTTAATGATAGGAATCTCCTTAGTACGTAAACGCCTAATATCACTAGCCAACATAATCATAGACTCCTCCATGAAGGTCAATTGCTCATCCAGTTGGACCGAGTCCCATCTAAGTATATGAGATAGATCATGAATATATCGTCACAACATAAAAACATTGAAAACTGAATGGACAACAACAAAATATGGAGGTAAGTCTATATCATAATCCACCTCACAAACTATGTGAAGAATCTCAAAAGGTCTAATATATCTGAGGCCGGGCTTCTCTTTCCTCCCGAACCTCATCATAGCCTTTATGGGAGACACACAAAAGAATACCTGATCACCAACTACAAATCTCAATGAACGAAGCCTACGATATGCATAACCCTTCCACCTACTCTTAACTGCTCTCAACCTATCCTGGATCACCCTGACTCTATCCAGTAACTACTAAAGCAAATCAGTACCATAGGGCCCAATCTAAGAAGTCTCAAACCATCTAATTAGGGAACAACAACGCCTAACATATAAAGCCTCAAAAGGCTCTATCTCAATACTCAAATGATAACTATTATTATATGAAAACTATGCCAATGCTATGTGTCCTCCCACTGCCTTGCAAAATCCATAATGCAAGCTCGGAGCATATCCTCGAGAACCTAGATTGTTTGCTCTGACTAAATGTCTGTCTATGGATGAAAGGCTGTAATAAGGTCCACCTGAGTACCCAAATTCTCATGAAAAACTCTTAAAAATCTAGAAGTGAACACAAAACCTCGATCTGAAATAATAGATATAGGCATCTCATCCAAGCCAACTATCTCACACACATAAATGGGGTCAAACCTCTCAGCACTTAGTGATATTTGAGTAGGAATGAAAAATTACAACTTAGGCAAATAGTCCATGATAACCCAAATGCCATTATATCCACATGAAGTATGGGATAATCTACTAACGAAGTCCATAGTAATCCGTTCCCACTTCCATTTGGGAATGGGTAACCTTTGAATTAATCCACCAGGTCGATGTGCTTGGCCTTCAACTAGTAATAACTCAGACAATAAGCCACAAAGTCTGGCATATCTCTCTTTATGCCACTCTTCCAATAGTGTTTTCTCAAATTTTTATACATCTTAGATATACCTGGATGAATAGAATACCAAAAGATGTGAGCCTCTTGCAAAATCAGCTAAATCAAATCATCGATCCTCAAACACAAATGCGGATATCAAATATCAAGTCACCCTCAAAATCTATAGTAGCCTTCTCGGACTCACCACCAAACACTTGATCTTGAAGGATGTAAAGTCTATTATCCTCAATCAAAGAATCCCAAATCCTCTTAAATTATGAAGACCTCATCTCATCACTAGCAAAAATACTCCTAGATTTTGTAATGTTAATTCTGACCATTATTTGGCTAAAGATTGAATATCCCGTGGCAATGACCTCTGAGAGACCGAAATACAAGCCATGCTACCCATACTTATTGCCTTCTGACTCAATGCATATGCTACTATATTTTCCTTGCCAGGATGATACACGATAGAGATATTATAGTCCTTAAGAAACTCCATCCATCTACACAACCTATAATTAAGCTCTCTTTGGGTCATATGATGATGAAGACAACAATGATCTGCAAAAATCTCACAATGCACACCATAGAGATAATGCCTCTAAATCTTATGTGTGAAAACTATCATTACCAGCTCTAAATCATAAGTGAGGTAGTTGAGTTCATGCACCTTAAGTTTCCTCAAAGCATAAGTGATAACATGATCCTACTGCATTAATACACAACCTAAACCAAGCCAGAAGCATCATAATACACGGTGAATCCCTCAACCCCAACAGGAAGAGCCAAAATAGTGCCCGAAGTAGAAATTCCTTGAGCTTAAAAAAGCTTGACTCATACTCCTCGGACCTTTGGAAAGGAACCTCCTTCCGAGTGAATGTTAGCGGTGCTGAAATAGTAGCAAAACCATCAACAAATCAACTATAATAACAATACAAGCCAATAAAGCAACAAGCCTCAGTTGGAGATGTAGGTTTAGCCCAACCAGGAATAGCCTCAATCTTCGTCGGGACTACCATAATCTCATCCTTAGACACCACATGCCTAAGGAATGTCATCGACTCAAGACAAAGCTTGGACTTGGAGAACTTGGCAAAAACCACATGATCCCTCAAATTCTGGAGCAAAATCCTCAACTGTTGCGCATGCTCCTCTGTACTCCTCGAATATACAAGGATGTCGCTGATGAACACGATCCGGAAGGAATCCAAATATAGCCTAGTACTTAGTTTATCAAATCCATAAACATGGTTGGTGCATTAGTCATCATAAAAGACATCACTAGGAACTCATAATTACCATAATGAGTCCTAAAAGATGTATTCAAGATGTCCTCATCCTGAATCCGTAAGTGATGGTAACCAAACCTCAAATTAATCTTGGAAAACACTATTGCATCCTGAAGCTGGTAAAAAAAATCATCAATGTAAGGCATAGGATAACAATTCTTCACTATCACCTTAATAATCTAACTATAGTCGATGCACATACAAATGGATCCAACTTTTTCTTCACAAATAACATAGGATCTCATCAAAGAGATATACTTGGTCTAATGAAACCCTTACCAAGAAGATCTTTAAGATGAGAATTTAGCTCCTTAATCTCGATAGGAGTCTTATGGTAAGGTTCCTTAAAAATAGGTCGGGTGCTAGGCTCAAGCTCAATGATAAACTCAATCTCACGGGCAGGAGGAATACCAGGTAGATAAGTAGGGAAGACATAAGGAAAATCACAAACTACAGGAACAAAGTCAAGCGACAGACTTTCCGCACTAATATCATAATTATAAGCGAGGTGAGACTTACAACCCCTCAAGAAAAGTATCCTAGCATACATATAAAAAATAAGATCTGAACACTATATCCACTACTAAAGAATTACCCACCAGAGTAGATTTATATAAGGATACAAATAATAAATCCCAAGATAACTCTAACTGTAGAATAGAATAAGCAGACACATAAGAATTAGTGGATCACAAATAAAATAAATCAAAGGTCGACTAGCAGTGCACCATTATGATGCCCGTGATAACAATATTTGAAAATTCAACCTCGGGTCAAGTGGGTACTACATAAAACTGACCATCCTTATAACTTTGCTGGGCGCCTGACTGATCTATTATCCTACATGCTTAAAAACCTCCACGAGCACCCTGGAGACCACCCCTACGACCATGTATACCACCTCTAGTTAAGGGATGGACTACTCTACTAGGCTTCTGACTGATCTACAGTGCTACTTTCTTGAGGACCTCTACGAGCACCCTAGAGACCACACCTAAGACCATGTATACCATCTCTAGTTAAGGGATGGACTACTCTACTAGGGGGAATACTCTAACCTAAAAAAATAATTGTCCCATCACTAGGGCCTCTCTCGCGAATAATAACTATAAGCTCCCTAACTATAACACGTCACCTAAGCCAAACTAGAACTAAAAGATCCAACTAACACAAAATTGTCATCTCAACTAGAATAACAAGAAGATGAAGTCTTCAAAGAATGACCATAACCCTTACCAAGGCAATCACTAACATAAGACAGACCTTCATTAGTAATCTATAAAGCTGCTTGAATAGGTCTATTGGGTTGACTTTAAGGCTGATATGATTGATGAAGAGGGTACCTACCCTGAAAACAACTGCTTCTGAAAGGGAGCTACTATGATTACCACTAAAACTACCATGATATCTAGGCCTCTTATCCCTACCTCCTTGGAACTTACGATGCATCTCCTCCATCACTTGAGCATGATTAGAAACCTCAACAAAAGACCTACCCATGACAACTAAAATCTAAGTAGACATGCAAAGAGGAAGTCTCAATCCTTGAATAAAGTAACAAACCCTCTCATACTCAGTATACAGAATAGAAGTAACATGCCTAGACAACTAATGATAATGAGCCTAATACTCCACAACTGTCATGGAGCCTTACTCCAATCTAAAGAACTGATACCTCAAACAACCCTAAGATTATGAGGTATGTACTTCTCCCATAAAACCTCAAAGAATTGAGCCCATGTCAAAGGAGAAGATCTGGCTTACCTGTAATTAGGATGGCCTCTCCACCAATGTTGGGCTTCTAAGTTTATCTAAAATATAGTGTAATCCACACCACAAGTCTCGACTAGGCTAAAATTATGGAGCCTACCTAATAAGCAATCAAAAAATTGTATGCATCCTCGCCTGGTGCACCAATAAACCTAGGTAGAGCCAATCTTAAGAATCTACCCAGCATTTTTTTATCAACAGACATAGTAGACTGGGCAACCACTGGTTAAGAAACAACAGGTTGAGAAATCACCGATGCAGGAGGGATCTCAACCCTTGGAGCTGCAGCTACATGATGCACCCCTACTTCAATACCACTTTGATATGTAGAATCTGTACCTTCAGATGATGTATTACCACCCAAACCCAATATATGAACCAGAGAATCTCTAAGAACTGAAGAAAAATTAAATCCTGGTAGAGCCTAGGCTAGTCCTTGGCCCATCGCTGGATGGGACAGAAGAACCTATGGCTCAAGAGCGAGAATAGGGTCTGGTGAAGGCCCCATATCCTGGGCCCTAGCAGGAGACATATTTAGAGGCCGTCTACGACCTCTAGGTCATCAATGAACGATAATAGGATCCCTACGATTAGTATCAGGACCTTAATTGCCTCTCAAAACTAGGAAATTAAAGTTATCATTTTAATCCACAGGACTCTCCTAGATACTTTCTTTTATACCAACAATAAAAGTTAAACCTAGGCTCTGATACTAATTTGTCAAGCCCCAATTTATGAGTCATGATGGCACCTACTTTATCCCACTAGTAGGTAAGCTAAAATGTAACTCAAAGCTAAATACAATGGGTTATCTTGGTGGAAAATACCTAAAAGGGCAAGAGATAGACAATTAAAACTTATAAATATGCAAAGTGGTAGAAATAGACAAGAGGTAGCCAACAATATAGATAACCATCCCACTACCTGGTAGAGATTGTACTAGAGCTATTATAAATACTACTAAAGTTCTAAATAGTCCATACAATCTATCTCAAAACAACAAACTAGACATAGATAAGATAAAAGAAAATGGGCAACTCAACCTCAAAGAACTTACCCTATCTCTAGAATCTAACAAAACACAATCAATGAAATTATGAGGACAACTAGTACTTTAATTTGTACCAAAAATGTACAACAGTATAGTATGTGTATAAAACCACAGATACTCAAAAAGCATCATTGATTGACTAAGCTAACTAATAATGTCAATACAATAAAATGTAAGCTAATATAACTAAGTCAAAGTAAAGGGGCAAACCTAAACAACTCCAATATCACTATACATAAGTGAATATATAACCAAAATAATAACATAAAATAAAGAAATCAAACACATGGAATTATAACTACCAAATTTGCCCCATAAGACAATAAGTGTGGAAAAATAAATAACCCAGCATAGTCACCCATAAGCCTAGAGGGTACAATCGACTAAGGCATAAACTGAACCGCTATCATTTACCAAATCCTCATATTACAACTAAAATCCATCCATTTCATGTCACACTATAAATAATTTTTGATTTTCAAACTTAAACCATATCCATATCTCAACGTCACACTCCATTGCCAGACTTGAACTGGTATCATATAATCAATATCATAAGTACTAGCTAGACTCAACCAGATAAATAGATCATTAATGTCATATCATTTTCCAAACTTAAATCAGTAAATATATAATCAAAATCATAATCATTATCCAGACTGAAACTATAAATATATTGTCATTATTATAAATATTATTTGGACTCAAACCAATAAATATGTCATCAATGTTGTAATCATTACCTAGACTCAAATTGGTATATATACCATCAATATCATAATCAATATCTAGACTTAAATTGGTAGATATATCGTCAATGTCATATTTATTATCCAGACTCAAATTGGTGTATATATATATATAAATATGTCATCTATATAAAAATCAAAATCAACACCATCGAGTTTTACCATATTTAGAACCAACTCCTAATTTCAAATGATCATGCCCATTAGGTCTCTAGCCTTATCAAGCCTCCTACTAAGAAATTTAGGGTATATCACGAGCGTATAAAGGGTAAAAAAACTATCTTTATTCGTTGCCTTAGCTGGGTAGGAAGGGCCAATTTCTAATCCCTGAAAATTATTTTAAGGTAATTATACCCTAGACTAGACTAAGCTATCTAAATCTACTTTTATATTTAAAAAAAGTCTTAATTATCCTTAAGATAGATGTTCTACTAAGCATCTATGCAACTAAATCAAATACACCAAACTTAAGGTTTTCGGTTAACCTAAAAGTTCCACTAGCCCAAGTATTGCAAATTCCATCATCAATACCTAAATCCCATCCCAAATCTAACATAATATCATAAGCATACTGTGACATAGCTCAATCTAAGAAGGGGGGAAAACCCAGCCTACTTTGAGAAGCTTTTGCAAGGTGCTATGCTATCAAATCATATGACATCAATATAATAACGATGATACCCATATTGCACCATTGTGCTTTAGGTCCAAAAATACTCAAAAATTCTATGTGGGTCCCACCTATGAAAATCGTGTTTCAGTAGCCAACCCAACAGTCTCTTATACTTAAGGAGTAATTACCCTAAAAATGGGTGGAATCCAAGATGCATTGGTGCTAAAATGAAGTCATCATATTTTAGGGATTTTGACCAAGGAATGATAAAATTCACCATGAATGAGAAGGAATCTTACCTCAAATTCAAAGGAAAATTGCGTAATAATCATTCTCCAAGGTCCCCAAATCACCCACAAGCTCCAATGTTAAGCTAATGCACTCTTTAAGGTTTTAGTGTCCTGAAAATGGATGAGGAATAGGTAAAGACAAACTGAAAGAAGGCTTTTTATACCATTCTAGGTGTTTGGGTATCGCAATCGCAACCCAACTATCACGATCACCACATGTTGAGGCTGCCAAGTGTGTTGCAATTATGACACGGGCACCACTATTGCGACATATGGTGCATTGCAAAGGGTACCGCAATCCCAACCCATGGTAGCTGTTAGCACGTGCGCCAGATAAAACTGAGACTTAGAATTTCCCAAGTTTCTGCCAACCCCTCGAGATTCATTTGAAATCCCGTATAAGCAAATGAACTATGCTTCTATACCAAATTTTACATTCTAGACTCAATGGCGCCCTAAAAATTTCCATCTAAGGTCGTTTTGATGAAAAAAGGATCCCACACCCATATTCCATTTTCTTAACTTTTGGAACAATAGGTTGAAATAAATCTGGGTGCCTCGAGACCCAATCCAGGAGTCCACCCAACCTAAATTTGGCATTGTGAAGCTATTGGAATAGTCAAAATTGGCAAATGAGATTGTCTTACTAATGTTCTTACCTAGTAGCCAATTTGAACCAGGGAGGATTTCAAAATAGTAAATTTTCTCTAAAATCTAAATGAACTATCTCATAATCGAACTGTCAGTCTCATCAAATCAAAAATGACATGGGGAATCTATAGAAAATTTTTAATGGGAACAATAAACTAAAATATGGAAAATGACCAGAAACGTCATTACATGGACTGAGGATGTAATTTTCACGACCCAAACCAGGGCTTGGTCATGAAGGGTATCTTAAGTCCAACAAGGATCGGTGACCACCCTCTACACCTAGAAAAACAGAATACAGTACCCCCAACAATAGATGTATTCCAAAAATATAACAGGATAGAATAATATAAGCTCAAAAAATTTTAGTCATGTATATAACCGATAGCTGGTAACCGACCAAAAATGACCAACAAACATCACCCAAGTCCATAATAAACCACAAAGCATTCTAGAAAAATGAAAATCAATAAAGTGTCAGGATATGCCCCCAACTCTGACAAGAAAAAAGACAATAATAATGTTAATATGAACTTTTCAATTCTAGTCTATGAAATGAAACTGATGAAATAACTTAGTCTTTCAAAGAATGGAAGCTCACTACTTTACCACTAATGATCGATGAACTGAGTCGATCCGCCTAACACTACACAGGAGAAGTAGAAGTATCTCTGGTGCCTACATTGTTTAGGGATACATCATTTGAAGATGGATAGTGGATTGAACACTAGCATGTAACTCAGGGGTTGGGGATAAAATGATTCCATGAACCACATTTTATAAACCATTCAAGCTAATGCACATAAGCATATATACATAAGATATGTCATGCTGGGAAAGGGAATAAGGCGTAGCATAAAGGTAAACTTTTTCCTAGACTATGTCTCTCAACCATCATAAATAGGCACCCACGGGCTATATGAGTTTCTCTCCCCCTATTGAAAGAGACCAAGTGCGTGTTAAACGCTCGAACTAGAGGTATCAAGGAAGACTAGGGAATGCCCCAACCCAATGTCAGTCCAAGATATAAATCTATCAATAGTGTGAACTATGCACACAAGTCATCAAAACCAAACCTCATGTCGACAAAAATGAGCTTCTAGTACAAGTCATCAAAGACCCATATCTTCACGGCTTCGCCACATAATCCCTATTAAGCCCAATTTAAAGAAAGTTTCACATAACCCATTTATTAACTAATGAACCAACTGTTCAGGTAAACCATAGGTATCGTCATACCCTAACACTTACAAGATTATCTCTTATCCATAACAATTTTATTAACTTGAGGGAATACGTCGACCCCCTTTGTTCATTAAATCAAATCTTAGCCAACAAGGCTTTCAAAATACATGTTCATTTTTTAATCATTAATACAACTCAGTATCATAGGAGAGTAAGTAAAACCAATTGGTAATTTCACTATCAAAAGCCTCTTACAGAAGTTGGTTGAGGGGGCACAATTATTCAAAACCAATTCTAATTTCAAAATACCAATTTTTGAGAAAATCATGCCTCCTTAGTTTATTCACCATTCCCATGCACCTCATAAGTTCAAAATGGCGAATAAAGCATAAACAATGCATAATAAATTGTGGGTAAACAATTTAAGATTCAACCATATCAAAACCCTCAACCGCATCAAAACCCACATTCAAAACAATCCAATTAAACCATTTAAATACATGCTTATCATAAAGTGATAAATGGGTAAGATTAACAAGCCTTCCCCTTGAGAGCTCTAATTGATGAACTTATTAGAAACCTGAAGTATTTTTCTTGAGAGAATATCAATAGTTTGAGAGTGTTTTTCTTTGTGTTATGAATTAGAAATAACCCCTTAAAGTTCTTCATAGTTGTGGGGTTCAAGTAAGGAAAAAGTTGAAGTGACTAAAATGCCTTTAATAAAAAGATTAAAAATTGACCGCCAAGTCACTATAGGTAACCTTGCGACTCGTAGGGTCATCTTACATCTCGCAAGGTCCCACTCGTAGTATGGACAGTGTCCATGATCACCTATCTAGATGGGATACGAGTCATACTATATGAATTGTAATCAGTTATAGTGACTCGCATAGTCTAGTCATTGTCAAATCAGAACCTATTGGGCATCACACTGGTTAGGTTACGGAAGGCACCATACGACTTGTTGTGAGATCCTATGACTTGTAGGGTATAAGTCATAGTCAGGATCGAAACTCTAGATAAACATCCTATCTAGGCTATGATTAGGTCCATAAGACCTATCAAGAATCGCCATGACTCATAAGGGGAGTCATAGTCTGGGCACTAAGGATAAAATTTTAGAAAATTTCAAGAACCAAATATTTGAGGTGTTACATCCTCCTTTCCTTAGGATCATTTATCCTGTAATGATGAGACAAGGTATCCCTTACCATGATTTAACACAGAAACACACCCACTCTTACCTTTAATAAAGACAGAAAATAAGAAATCAAGGAATTCATAATTTCCTTTAACAAAGTCAGAAAATAAAGATGCTATAGAATACACATACCTCTCGCACGATTATATAAAGAGGGAAACTAATATGGATATTTTGATTTCATTTCCTCTTCAGTTTCCCAAATAGCTTCTTTATATTTTTGGTTCCTCTATAGAACCATTACCAAAGCCACATCCTTCACACGCAATCAGAGAACTTGCCAATACAAGATCTCAATTGGGACTTTTTCACTGGATAATAAATCTGAGATGCCCACACCATCCAAAGAAACAACCAACGAAGGATCACCCACTCATTTTCTCAATATCGACACATAGAAGACTGGATGAATAGAACCTAAACTCAAAGTCAATTCCAATTCATAACACATTGCCCACTCACCTCAAAATATGATATGGACCAACATAACAAGGACTGAGCATCCCCTTTTTTCCAAATTACATCAGTTTCTTCATGGGAGACCCCTTCAAGAATACCAAATCATCCACATCAAACTCCAAGTCCCTTTTTCTTACATCCACATAGGACTTTTGTTGACTTTGGGTAGTCTTAACCGTATCTCTAATCATCTTCACCTTCTCCATAGCTAGGTAAGCCATGTCGAGATCATATAACCAAACTACCACCAAAATTAATGAGAGTGAAATAGTCAACCCAACTACCACCAAAATCGATCACATAGGACCTTAACATATCCTCAAAAGTATGTATTATCCTCTCTTCTTGTCCATCCATCTGAGGGTGGAAGGCGATGCCAAGGTTCACTTTAGTTCCCAAACCTCTATGGAAAGAATGATAAAGGTGCGATGAGAACTAAATATCTCGATTAGATATGATGGAATATTGAGAACCATGCAACTTTACGATATTCTCAATGAAGATCTTAGCATAATCTTCTACCGAATAGTTAGTATTCACTGGAAAGAAGTGAGTAGATTTAGTCATCCTATCCATGATGACCCAAATGGAATCAAACTGATGGCATGAATACAGAAGACCAGTAACGAAATCCATATTAGTTACTTCCTATTCCATACAGTCAACTCGATTTCTTGAGATAACACACTGCATCTCAAGTGTTTCTTCTACACTTGTTGACAAACCTTGCACATAGCCATAAAATTAGCCACATATCTTTTTCAAACATGGATGAACAGTGTACCTCGACTCATGAGCCTTGGTCAAGAACCTCTCATGCAGCCTATTAAAATCAAGAACACACAAACTACCTTGGTACATTAAGATACCATTACCACCAATCTCTAAGGCTATTACCTTTTGGTGACCCACATCATCCTTTATTTTCAGCAAGACAAGATCCAAAACCTATTTCTATTTTTCCTCGACAGATAGAGATGACTTCACACCTCTTACACAATTATACCACCATCCCCAGAGTCAAATAAATAAGATCCAAGATTAGCCAAAAAGTGAATATCCTTCACTAACTCTTGCTTCTCCTTATCTATATAAGATAAGCTTCCTATAGACAACTTGCTATGAGGATCAACAACTATGTTAAGTTTACCTGGAAGGTAGTAAAGACTCATATCATAGTCCTTGAGCAGCTAAAGCCATATCCTTTGCTTGAGAATTAACTTTTTCTAGGTAAATATATATTGCAAACTTTTATGGTCTGAGAAGATGTCAAAATAAACCTTGTACACATAATGGTACCAAAATTTTAAAGAAAAAACCTTAGCCAAAAACTCTAAGTAATGAGTTGAATAGTTCTTCTCATGCACCTTCAACTACCTAGAAGTATAAGAAACCACCTTAATATGATACATCAACACATAACCCAGTCTCACTCAAGATGCATCATAATAAACAACAAAACCATTGGTACCCTCGAGCATGGTCAAAATTGTAGTTGAAGTTAAATTATCTTTAAATTTCTTAAAACTACCTTCATAAGCATTGGACCATAAGAACTTCACCTTCTTTTGAGTTAACTTAGTCAATAGGGCATCAATAGAAGAGAAACTTTCCACAAACCTCCTATAGTAGCTAGCTAACCCCAAGAAGCTCCAAATATCAGTTGGAGTCATGGGTCTAGGCCACTTTTTAACCACCATAACTTTTTGTGGATCCATCATGATCCCTTTACTAGAAACAACATGAGCTAGACAGGTTAGAACTTTAACCAAAACTCATATTTAGAGAAATTCACATATAACCACTGATCCTTCAAGATCTGCAACACAAGGACAATGTGATCGACATATGATTTGTCGTGGAAACATGGCACATTCAATGCTTAAAATAAGAAATTCTTGCTTAGTCTTAGGTTATAGTGTTAGATATGATGCAGTTGTTACATAATTAGAGGGAAATTATGAAAAATGTGGATTGAAATAAGAAATAAAAGAAAAGAATCAAAAAAATTAAAGCACTGGTTAGGACACGAGTTGTTCATTCACTAAATAACTCATAGCCAAACTCATAAGCTGGATAGTACCTGCAAGCTGAGCTGATAAGCTAAGTAGGAAATGACCCTGACTGGTAAAGAGTGGCTACGAGTCATGGTGTGATATCTTAATGTCATAGAAGACTACAAGTAGTAAAGTTAGACTACCACTTGTAGTGGGTAATCGTAATGAGAGCAATATGCAAGGTCCTGAAATTCGAGGCTCAAGTGATAATGAGTGAAGACCACAAGTCATAAGGATTAACTATGACTCATGGTAAGGAGTCATAATGACAACAGAATCTTGAAGCTAGGAAGATAAATGTTCACTGGAATGCTTACAACTAGTAGATTACGACTCTTATGGAGGACTTACGAGTCATAATGATTGCTGATTTAATTTTCCTATTCTATTTTTATTAGGATTTTTTAATTATTTTGTGATACTATAAATACCTTAGGGTTAATTAAATATTAAGTTACACACTTTTACAATACTTTTGATACTCTTCATATACTTTGATCATTAAAATTTTGGTTTCATATTAAAATAGAGATTTTAGAGTTTATTGTTTCAGTATTATGGAATTAGTTAGATTCCTTCTTTATTGACTATCATGGATTTTTGCATAAGCATGAGTGGCTAAATCCCTTGACTAGGGTTTTGGGAAACCTATCGGATTAGCTACATAAGGGAAGTGGGAGATTTATCTATTCTACTATAGTTTGATGTGTTGCAATATTCTTCATATTAATTTTACCCAAGCTACTATAGAAGCTTGAGAATTGCCTGTATTTGAGTACATCCTCACAAAGGAGTTTGAGATTGGGAAAAATAGGCTACAATAGTGATTCGAGGCTATCAACCCTCATTTAATCAAATTAACATTCAAAGGTAATGCTTGTACTAAGATTAGATATAAGGGACAGCAAGGCGATGCCCTGAAACTCACAAGGCAAAGGGTAAGATCTATCAATACATTCACAACACAGTAGATAGAACACAAGAATCTAACATAGTTATGAAGCAAAGAGGAACATAGTCCTAGTGTTCATCATTTATTATTTACACACTCAAGCATTCGAGTTCATCTACTTATTACTGTTGTCTTTCAAATTCACTCCATTTATTTTTCTGCACTGCTTATGAATTTGTCAATTTTGAGATACTCTTAAGCATATATCCTGTGGGTTCGTCCCTAACCTGAGTTGGGTTACTATATTTGGTACAACCGTAGCATATTTTTTTGGAGGTTAGTTTTAGGTGATATTAAATTTTGGTGCCATTTCTGGGGAAGACAGTATGAATTATTTATTGAAGTTTGAAAAGTTCATGAGTTTTTATTTTCTATTTGTAGTTGGGTATATGCCTATGTATGCCTAGAACTAGGAGTCAAGGAAATCCCTTACTCCCTATTGATTCTGAACTAGAGAGAATTTTACAAACACCACAAAGTATATCAGATCAAGTTCATGATGTTTTTCCTATTGGGGTTCAAGATCCAAGAATGTTGCGAATAGATAGAAGGAGCAATTGTTAAAAAATACAAATAAAGAGAGAAGAGCAACTGAGGAGGCCTAATTGGCTTAATCGAAACATCTGGCTTTGCCAAGACCTATAGATAATCATCAAGAACTACCCAATTCAGATCATGATAGAGGGCATTATGGTAGAGCTAGAGTAATCCTAGCCTATCAATATCTATCACCATATGATAAAGATCAAGACATGTGTCATATAGAGCCTACTGGGACTAGAGCCATTGATCGAACTTCTTTACTTCCTAATATGAAGTTTGATATTACCAATGCAATGACTCCGTTGGTGAATCTAAAGGGCACATTCTCGATGGAAAAAATAGATGATGAAATCATGCATGTTAATAATTTTACTAGTATATGCACTTCATAAACCATCCCTAGGGTGAATTAGAAAGTATTGAAGCTATGATTGTTCCCTTGTTCACTGATAATTGAAGCATCATTGTGGCTGGTAGAACTTTCTAAAGGCTCAATCATGTCCTGTCACATGTGTCATCGACAATTTTTGAATTAATTTTTTCTTCCTATCAGGATGCTACAACTAAAAGATGAGATCTATAATTTCCTACAATTACCTGCAGAGTCTATGTATGGTACTCCATCATAGGTTTCCACACTCCAACCTATTGGCAGTGTTCTATATTTTCTTGAATGTTAGCTCTTAGGTAATGGAAGACACAATATGTAGAGGTTCACTTATATTTCCTTGTTGGGATATGGCCCAAGATATGCTAGATGAGATCTCAGTCACTAAACAAAGATGGTATACTCGGGAGGCTTATAGAGGAGCTGATACATTTTCTATTGGAGCTGTTAGTGACTACAAAGCTAGTGATGATACGATCACACAAAAGGTTGGATACCTCAAAAATAATATTAGGATGCTTTCAAAATAATTTGCTGCAATGACAGCTAAAAAAGTGACATAGTAGTGGCATAGAGATCTACTTCCAGGTCTTATGAGTCTGATGCAGATAAGGAAGCAAAATATTTGGATTGCAAAGTGGCAAGTTTCCAAGCCAATAGGACAGAAAATCAAGTTCAAAACTATAATGGTGATAGGTACCGAGACAGGCATAGAGAATGATAAGGTAATTGGAGGCATAAGGATGATTACAAAGTGAAGAACAATAAATATGTTCCATTAGATAGATGAGATATCGATTCTAGAATAGAAGCAACATTGTTGAAATTAGTAAAAGGTTAACAAAGTCAAGAGAGCTGTCTTAGGAGATTAAGGAAGACTTATCAGGGTTGAATTAGAAAGTTAAGTCACATACTACCGCGATCAAATAACTGGAGCAACATTTTGGACAAATGTCAGCTACGCTGAATCAAATACGGCTTGGAAATCATTCTAATAATATAGTAAGAACCCAAAAAATCATAGTCATTGCCATGTAATTACTACTCGAAGCAGTAAAACCACCATAGATTTGCCTGTGCCCACTTTCAATGTGTCAAAGAATGATGTTGATCTTATTGATATTGAGAAAGTGCCTGATGTTGAAGCTTAAAAATTGTTAGATATAGAGAGTAGTAGTAAGAAAAATAAAGGTAAGTATAAGGTTGAGGAGACTATTTCAAGAACTCTCCCCCTTTTCCTCAGAGGTTGAAAATGAAGCAGGAAGAGGGTAAATATAAAAAGTTCCTATCTATGTTGAAGGAGCTATCTATAAACATTCTACTAGTTAAGTCATTGGAGAAAATGGCACACTATGCAAAATTCATGAAAAAATTGGTCAATAGAAAGTATACTATAAGCTATGAGCTTGCTGACAATATTCATCACTGTAGTGCTAGTGCTTCTAGTTTATTAGTAAAGAAGAAGGAGGACCCTACATCCTTCACTATTCCATGCACTATTGGGTCCTTGAACTTCACTTGGGCTTTCTATGATCTAGGAGAAAGTATTAATCTCATGCTGGTAGTTGTGTTTAAGAAGCTAGGGTTATGAGAACCTAAACCAAATTGATGAGATTATTGATGGCTAACCAGATCGTGAGAAAGCTAGTTGGTATTCTATGTGATGTGTTAGTGAAGATGACATCCTTTATCTTCCCAGCCAATTTTGTGATACTTGATTCTTAAGTGGAATGCCAAGTCCCTATCATCTTGCGTAGATCCTTCCTAGCAACAAGTAGGGCGTTTATTGATATGGAGTTGGGACAAATGATATTCAAACTCAACGATAAAAAATAACTTTCAACGTATGCCAGTCAATGCGGAAAGCAGACAATATGAGAGTTGTGTCTGTAATAGAAATAATTGATGATGAAGTTGATGCATTGACAATTTTAATTAGAGATTTTGTTTGTTGAATCATTAGCAACAATGATTATGGATTTTGACAGTGATGGAATTGAGAAGTACGATAAGATAGTTGGTGCTCTATATGGAAGTGGTTTATATGGTTACTCTCAAAGGAATCTTGATCTAGATTTAAAGAATAGAACCACTCCTCCCACTCATCCATCAATTAAACAACCACTAGTATTTGAATTAAAAGCCCTCCTATCCCATTTGTGCTATACTTTCTTAGGGACCAACAATATATTGCTAGTGATTATTATTATAGATTTGATGGAGACTGAGGTAGAGGCAATATTATCTGTATTGTGAAAGTTTAAACAAGCTATAGGATGGACAATTATGGATATTTTGGGTATTTCACAAGGAATCTGCACTTACAAGATCCAACTTGAACTGGACTGTGTCCTAACTCTTGAGCATTAGCAATGATTGAATCCTTTTACGCAGGAGGTGGTGAAGAAAGAGATCATTTAGTTGTTGGATGCTGTATTTTTTGTCCCATTATTGATAATAAGTGGATCAACCATGTTCAATGCATCTCGAAGAAATGTGAATGATACCAGTCACCGGTTGGAGAATGTGCATGGACTATAGAAAGTTAAACATATGGACCCAAAAAGACCATTTCCTAATGCCCTTTATAGACCTAATGTTGGATATACTTGCGGGAATGGGATGGTATTGTCTTCTGAATGGCTATTTTGGGTACAATCAGATCACGATTTCTCCTGAAGATCAGGATAGGACAACCTTTACCTATCCATATGGGACCTTTCTATTAAAGAGAATTCCATTTGGATTATGAAATGCTCCAGCCATATTTTAGAGATACATAATGTCCATTTTATCATACATAGTTGAAGACACCATTGAGATATTTAGGGATGATTTTTCTATAGTTGGTAATTCTTTTGATGACTATTTAGTTCACATGGCCAATGCTTTGCGGTGATGTGAGAAATCTAACTTGGTACTTAACTTGGAAAAGTGCTACATTATGGTGAAAGAAGGAATTGTGCTTGGGCATAAAATTTTAAAAAGAGGCATAGAGGTTGACAGGGTAAATATTGAAGTGATTGAGAATTTTTCACCTCTAATTTTAGTCAAGGGAATTCAAATCTTATTAGGCCAATGCAGGTTTTTACAGGCGATTCATCAAGGATTTCTTGAAGATTGCTAACCCTTTATCTAAGATTCTTGAGAAAGAGGTGAAATTTGATTTTGATGAAGCATGTCTGAAAGATTTTGTGTGCCTGAAAGAACGGATAGAGTCGGAACCTATTAATATGTCTCCTAACTGGTCGATGACATTTGAGATCATGTGTGATCTAAGCGGTGTGGCCCTAGGTGTTTTCCTGGGCCAAAGGTAAGAAAAGATTCTGCACCCTATCTATTATGCTAGTAGGGCATTAAGCCCAAAGAGATGCTAACAATGTCTTTTTCCTTTGAGAAGTTTTGGTCTTATCTGATTGTAACTAAGGTTGTTCTGCATACAGATCATACATCCTTAAGATACTTGATGGCGAAGAAAGATGCAAAGCCTAGATTGATCCATTGGGTTCTCTTGTTGCAAGAGTTCAATTTTGAGGTAAAAGATTGAAAGGGTACAGGGAATCAAATTGTTGATCATCTGTCCAAACTTGAGGATGAAGAAAATCAAAAAGTAGGGAATGAGCTTGAAATTGATGATACTATTTGGATGAGCAGATTTTGGCAACATTACAATGCCTAATTCTCTAATTTGCTGACTTCCTAAAATACCTTGCTAGTGATCTCATTCTAAAAGATTTGTCCTTCCAGTAGAGAAAGAAATTTATGCATGAGGTAATAAAGTTTTTTGGGGATGAACCATATCTCTTTAGAATATGTGTGGATGGGGTTATACGTAGATGTATCCCTAGAGTAGAGATGATGAGTTTTCTTGAGGCTTGTCATGCTTCACTAGTTAGGGGTCACCATGGAGGAGCCCGTACAACTCACAAGATCTATAGTGTGGGTACTACTAACTAAAAATTTACAAGGATGCTCATTACTTTGCTGAAACCTATGACCAATGGAAATATAAATTTAATATCTCGAGCTGCATGAACTTTCTATGACCCCTTTTCTAGAATTTAAGTTGTTTTATGTGTAGGGTGTGGACATTATAGGGCCCTTTTTTGAGCTCCTTTGGTATGAAATAGATGTTTTTTGCAGTGGACTATGTGTCAAAATAGGTGGAAGCGGAAGCTCTCGCCAACAATGAAGGAAAAAGTGTCACCGTATTCCTGAAAAAGCATATTTTTTCTCAATTTGGTACTCTTCATGATATTATCAGTGATGGTGGGTTACATTTATTCAATCACTTAATCAAAATTCTACTTTATAAATATGGAGTAAAGCATAAGGTGGCCATACCTTATCACCCTAAAACAAGTGGGTAGGTTGAGGTTTCGAATAGAGAGATCAAGTTCATTTTGACGAAGAATGTAAATGCCAATAGGACTGATTGGTCTAGAAAGTTGGATGATGCGTTATGTGCCTACTAGAAAGCTTTCAAAATCCCCATTGGTTCCTACCTACCAGCTTGTGTATGGCAAGGTATGCCACTTTCCTGTAAAACTTGAGCATAAAGCACTATGGGCATTGAAAAAGCTAAATTTGAAGTGGCTTAGTGGAACAAAGCTGAGATTGAGTAAGATAACTAAGTTGGATGCATTTCGACTCCGGTCTTATTAAAGGTATGAACTATACAAGGAGAATATGAAGTTGCATCATGATTAAAAATCGTGAAAAGAGTATTTAATCCAGGTGACCAGGTATTGTTGTATAATTCAAGACTTTGCTTGTTTCTAGGTAAGTTAAAGTCTAGGTGGTGTGGGCCATTTATTAAGGTAAGAGTTTTTCCATATGGTTCTTTAGAATTGAAGCATTAGGATGAAGCTTCGTTCAAAGTTAATGGGCAAAGGGTGAAGCACTATATGGGTAACACTGAGGAAGTTACAGTCATTGATGATTTAAGCCTTGGTGAAGTCTGAGTAACCTGGGCAACTGAGTTGTACCATGACATTAAATTAGGTATTGCATGGAAGGTAACCCATAGGGCTGGTTGGTAACGTCTGAGTACCTAACATAGCCACATCTTGCCACAATGTTAAGTAAATCACTTTGTGGGAGGCAACCCATGTTTGTACTTATTTAAATATAGGTTAAATTTGTTGATATCAAGCCATACAATGCTTTTTAGGTCCTACCCAAACATTACGACTCATTAGTAGGAGTCGTAAGGGCCTAAAACTCAGATCAATTTTAGGTAATTGGTCTCTAGAGTCATTATCACTCTTAGAGCGAGTCGTAATCAGTGGCTAGGACTTGTTACCTTGACTTGTAATATTTCAAGACTCAGTTATGGTTCTATACTTTATGAAGGATGTCTAAAACTCATAAGCAATGGTTACGTGTCATAATAAAGACTTGTAACCAATCCTGACATATCAGGCTTCGCATGTCAACCTGGTCCAAATCATGATTTAAAACTAAAGCGACAACTAAATTGGGCAGCCAACTTTTCAATTCATAGACTCCCTCCATTTTTTTGGATACAAAAACTCAAAAAAACACTTCACATTACTCCAAAACACAAAATCAACCAAGTCCAATCCTCCCAAAGTTCAAAAATCACCAAGATTATGGCTGGAAATCATTTGAAGTTAAGGAATACGAGTCTAAATTAAATAAGTAAGTGATTTATGATTTGATACTATATCTAGAAAACTTGTTCTTGGAGTTTATATGAGTACATGGATCTCTTGATAGAAAAATATCCGCATAAGTGTAATAGAGTCCTATTCATGGCATATTGGTGAGTAGTGTAATGGGAATGAAAAAAATTAGATGTTATGGTTTAAAAATTACTTGAGGGTGAATCAATGGAGTGTTATAATGAACTTAAATGGATAATATTATGATGAGATCGAGTATTGTAACAACCTAAGTCTAAATCCCCATGTTACAGTAGATACGCGACCCTTAACGACTCATAAAAGCACTTAACGAGTCACTACAAGATTTGTAACCATTGATAACATGGAGGATTGGAAAAGTATGGGTTCTGGTATCACTACAACTCAACTAAATAAGTCGTAATCAATCCTTACGACTCGTAGACAAGAGTACTAACAACTGTGGAAGCTTATGCATACTATTAAATGTTTATGGTCAGAATACGAGTGTTAGTAATGAGTTATAACCTTACCTTATGACTCGTTAGGAGGACTAGTAATCGAACCAACAACTACTGACCTGGTCTCTATTTAAATTATGACTCATTGAAATGAGTTGTACCTAGTGGTTACGACTTATACCCCGAAGTCATACAGAGTCCAGTATAAGTACACTGACACCAAACTTTCTGGTTTCCTTTTCCTTTACTTAGAATTCACTAATGGGTCTTATGAAACAGGTACAAAATGATTCCAAAGGGTGATTCATCATTAAGCCAAACACCAAAGAAGAAAACCAAGAATAAACCTACCCAAAAGTCTAATTTTCACTTGACAAATAAGGACATCGATGAGTCAAGCGGTGACCTCAAAGAATACCTAATAAATGGAAAAGTGAAGCCACGTGAGAAATTACCTTGGGGAAAGAAAACAACTATAGAGTGATCTTAGATGTATTTATATGTGCAAGTACCAATATTTATCTATATTTAGACTTGTTCTATAAGCTAAAACATGTTACTTCGATTGTGTTTGAGCAATAATTATATTCTCTAGCTAATGGACATGATTAGTTGTTATAGTGCTCGATTGAGATAAAATTGGATGTGCGTTGATGCAATAATAAGGAGATTTTAGACTATTGAAGCACTTGAAGTGACATTCAAAAGACAAAGACACTAGAAAAAGGTTCAGAAAGCATGTAATAAAGTGGGAAAGTAAAAATTGGATAGCAATTTCCCGTAATGGTCTGCGATAGCCCCAGGTCACAGACCCTAGTATCCGTGATGGCTCCCGCCATATGGAGTCTAATTATTTTAGCAAATTAATTTTTAGTAAGGGTCTGCGATGGCCTTGTGCCACTGACCCTAGTGTCCGTGATGACCTCCACAATGCGGTAAAGAGTAAAATTAATGTAAGTTGTACCCCACTATAAAAGAAAGAATTACACACAAATTAGATCATCTTGGCATACGCATGGCAAGGGTAAAAACAATTACGAGAGTTATCTTAGGGTTATTTGAATTTTCATCTTTCAACATTAACATTGGTATGATTAATTACATTTTTTTATGTTGATTGTAAACATAAGTGGATAAAAGCCCTTGTTCTGGGGTTGAGGCTGAGAAAAGGATTATACTTTGGTATTCTTCGAGTGGTTAACATTGATTTATCATGTGGGTTATTCTTTTTCTCTTGTTTCTACTATTTTAATTAATGGACTACATTAGAATATATCTATAATCCTTTTCTGAACTTAGAAGGAGAATCATAGGGATAGATCAAAGAGTTTAAGGGGCAAGTTTGTATTCTTATACAGAGTGAAGGGTGGGAAGTAGCGGCTAGGATAGGATTATACCTAGAAGCCTTATTTGGTTCAATTGTAGGATGATAACTTAACACATATAAATGGATTATTGAATCCCGCTAGATGATGCAGTTGCAATATCCTGTTAGGTAGAAGCTTAGAGGCTCGGAAGACCATGATCTTAACCTAAACCCTTCAAATCAATAACCCGATAATCCACACAATCACGATAAGGATGGAGATTTATATGATTTCAAAGAGTGCCTCAATCCTAGAATTTTCTCTCGTATTATTTACAAACTAGTTTACGTTGCGATATTCACTACCTTCTTAGTCATATTGTTATTAAATTGTTCATAAAATAGTTTAACCTATTTTGATATTCTGAAAACACTTGAATACATTTTTGTCAAAACTAAAATTTTGTAAATTACTAATCAAGTAGTCCTTATGGGTACAATATTTGATTCTTTGAGTCTCTATATTAATTGTATGATCACGTGAACTTACGTGTGAGATAAACCGCAATAAGATTTTGGCGATGTTGCTAGAGACTCAAATAATTAGTAATTTTCTAAATATTTGCTTTCGATAATAAATTTAAGTCTTAAAAACTTGATCTTCCCAGCTGACTTTTGTAGGAAAAGTGAATTATCATACTTGCAAGAGAAAAATAATCAGTTGAGCCTTATTGAAAACCTAAACAGATATGTTATCAAAGGCAAAGAGTAGCTTCACTTTAATTCCCAATTCAGCAAATTTAAATAGGAGATTAGACGAATCCTAATCCTGATGATCCAATTGCTTTAGCCTTAGTGGCTCTATTGCCGATAGCTCCAGCTACTCCTGCTAGAACATAAGCTAGACCTATTAGTGAAGTGACAATCCCACTTATGAAAAATGTTACTAATAGCATCCACAATCCATAGGTGGGTGATCGGTTTGAATTGAAGTAGAATATGGTGCAACTCTTACACTCAAGTAGGTGGTTCACAAGTTTATCTCTTGAGGACCCACAATAGCCCATACAAAAGATTCTTATGATCAATGATACCTACATTCCTACTAGGGATTCTTAAGATCAATGATACCTACATTCCTACTAGGGTATCTCTTAATTATGTCAGATTGACTCTCATTACTTTTTCTCTACTGGGAAGAAAAGAGGTGGTTACATGCTGAACTATTAAACTCTATCACTTTTTGGGATGATTTAACTCAGAAATTCCTTATTTGATTCTTTCTATCTGGGAAGACAACAATTTTGAGAAGTAAGATTCTAAGTTTCAGGCATAAATATGGGGATAATCTTTCCCAACCTTGGAAAAGATTCAAGGAATTGCTCAGGAATTGTCCTCATTATCATCAGACTAATAATGTGTTGGTACATACTTTCATTGAGAGTCTTGAGCCAAACAGAAAGATTCTGCTAGATTCAGCAGCAGGTAGGTAGGATTTAGAGAAGAAGTATGATGAATTATATGCAATGCTAAATAAGACTTTATCGAGGAATCCTGAGTGGTATGCTAACATATGTAGTGCTCTAAAGAAGGTTATAGGTGTGCTGGTGGTTGATCAGTTTATGGCTGTATCATCCTAAATTGTTAAACTACATAATCAGCTAACTACACCACCTAGTAATATGAATTTTGGAGTCACACAATCCATACAAGCAACAACAAATATAGATCATCAGGCTCAGACTTAGTGGGAGATTTGTGGAAGTAGTGATCACACAGCTGATTCTTGTGCAGCTAATATAGAGTCTATTAAATATGTAGGAAATGCTAATCGGCAAAGAAAATAGAAATTAGGTGATCATTACAATCCTAACTAGCAGAATCACCCCAATTTCTCATAGGGTGGAAATCAAGTACATAATGTAAATCAATACCATGGGCCTGTAGGTCAGAATCAACAGCAACATATTCTAGAGAATCAAGCCTCAACTCAAACAAGCAATATTGAAGAGATGCTAAAGTAGATTATGGCTACTCAAGCATATTTTGTAGTAGATGTGAAGGAGTAGCAAATGATTAAAAATAACTTGGAGGTTCAAGTTGGCCAGATTGCAGGAGCACAGAACACTAGACCTCAAGAAGGTCTACCTAGTGATACTGAACCAAATCCAAAATAGGTGAATGCAGTCACTACTCAAAGTGGTTTGCAGGTAAGGGAATTGGAACATGAGCAGGTGAATCATAGGGCTACTGAAGGTGAAACAACAAAGGCTAAAGATAAAACTATAGATGACAAATTTGAAAGTAAGGGAACCTAGGTGGAAAGTGTGGTGCCATCTCTACCTTTCCCACAAAGGCTTTGAAAACGGCAATAGAAATCTTATTACAAGAAATTTATTGATTTGGTGAAATATATTCACATTAACTTGCCTCTCATTGATATTTTACAGAGTATTTCAAAGTATGGTAAGTACATAATAGACATTGTGGCCAACAAGAACTGCAGGACTGAATATACTACTATGGTACTTACTGAGGAGTGCATATCATAAATCCAGAATAGGTTTCCCATAAAGCTAAAATATCAAGAGAGTTACACCATACTGATTACAATCATACAATCAATAAGTGCACGAGGTCTATGTGATCTTGGGGAAAGCATAAATATTTTTTTCATATCATTGTGCAGAAAGATGGGGCAATATAACCTAAGACCCACCCAGTTATTTTATAGTTATCTGATTGTTTACTTTCCAGACTAGATGGTATTGTGGAAGATGTATTAGTGTATGTGGGGTCACTTATCTTCTCAGTGGATTTCATTATTCTTGATTTTGATGTTGACTAGAAGTACCAATTATTTTGGGACATCCCTCTTTAGCAACTGGGCATTCATTGATTAATGTAGTTGCAGAACAGTTGACCATGGTGCTCATGACAAACTTTAGGTGCTTGGCGTTTACAACACAATGAAGTTGCCTATAGTATATGAAGAACTGTCCTTATCACAGTCTTAGATCTTGAGTTTGACTTTCTCCTTATTACGCCAAGGATCCGTTGGAGCGAGCATTGGTGAGATATATGATCTCTTTGGTGATGTTGAAAAAGTTGAAATGATATAACTTGTGGATGTGGCAAGCATTATAACCAAAAATAATGAATTTTAGCAGTTGAATAAACCAATTGGTCCCTCTTCCAAGGCATCTGTTGATAAAGCACCAAAGGTAGAGCTCAGAGCTCTACCCTCTCATTTGAAATATCCTTTCTCTACCTTGATTTTACGGTTGTAAAAAATTATCCTCTTCAGGTAGTAACCATATGGACTCTGCCTCTTAATATAATGCCTTGGGTTGAGGATGATACTTTTCCTATGATTTTTTATGCAGATTTATCTTATGTACCGGTTAAAGTGGAATTGATAGTACTGAAGAGAAGGAAGAAGACAATCGAATTACAAAGTCAGATATTTAAGGAATCAATCCCTCCTTCTATATGCACAAAATATTGATGGGGGAGGGATATCAAGCAAGCATGCAATATTATTAAATATTAAATCCTATGTTGAAAGAAGTAGTCAAAAAAAAGTTATAAAGTGGCTTGAAGCTGGGATAGTTTATTCTATATTCAATAGTAAATGGGTCAGCCGTGTGAAATATGTTACAAAGAAAAGAGGGATGACTGTTCTGACCAATGACTTTATTCTAACTCATATAGTGACTAGGTGTAGGATCTACATAGATTATATGAAGTTAAATAATGCCACTTGAAAGGATCACTATCCTATTCTTTTTATTGATTAAATACTGGACAGGTTGGCGGGAGAATCATATTACTTCTTTTTGGATGGGTATTCAAGCTATAATCAGATAGAAATAGTGCCAGAAAGTCAGGAGAAGACCACATTCACATGTACTTATGGAACTTATGCTTTCAGACGTATGCCCTTTGATTTTTGCAATGCACCAATAACTTTCAAGAGATGCATGATAGCTATCTTTTATGGTATGGTGGAAGATTTTGTCAAGGTATTTATGAATAATTTTTCTATTTTTTGTAATTCATTTGATGTATGCTTGCAGAACTTAGTGTCTTATCTCACTATGAAGAGACTAACCTCATATTAATCTTAGAGAAGTGTCACTTTTTGGTCAAGAAAGATATCATCCTTGGTCATAAAGTATCACATAAAGGACTTAAGGTAGACAGAGCTAAAGTAGATGTCATTGAAAAGCTACAAATATTTGGGGTTAGTAAAAGGCGTGAGAAGCTTTCTCGGTCATGTGAGGTTTTCTAGATGCTTTATCAAAGAATTCTCAAAGATAGCAAGTCCCATATGTAAGCTGCTAGAGAAAGAGGTAAGTTCGACTTTAGGGCTGAGTGTCAGAAAATATTTATGAACTTGAAAAGAAGATTGATGGAAGCACCCATTCTAATTGCTCCTTATTGGGCATTGATGTTCGAGCTGATGTATAATACAAGTGATATGGCTATAGGAGTAGTATTGGGGCCACAAAAAAATAAGGTATTTCACTCTATCTACTATATAAGTAAAACCTTAGATACATCCTAGGTTAATTATAAAGTCACAGAGAAAGAGATGCTGACACTCATTTATGCATTTGATAAATTTAGAGCATACTTGGTGGGCACAAAGTTAATTGTTCATATGGATCATGCTGCCATCTGGTATTTGTTCAAAAATAAATATGCAAAGCCAAGGTTAATCTAGTAGATTCTTCTGTTTCAAGTATTTTATTTGGAAGTATGACAAAAAATGAGCTAAAAATCAAGTGGCTAACCATTTATCGAGGCTTCAAAGTCATGCTCATGTTTCTATAAAACAATATGTATTTGGGAGGAGTTCTTGGATGAGTAGTTAATGGCATTGGATTTAGTAGAGGTTCGTTGGTATGTTGACATAGTGAATTTGCTGGTTAGTAGTCCTTATCCTTCAGATGCCACAAGTCAACAAAAGAAGTTGTTCTTTGATTCCCGTTCATACATATAAGATGAGACCTATCTTTTTAAACAGTGTTGATAGAATTGTGAGAATATGTATTTCAGAAGCTGAATCCAAACAAGTCCTGGAAAGTTTCCATTTATCGCCTTAAAGAGAACAGGATGGTGAATAGACAACAAGAAAGGTATTATAGTCTAATTTTTGCTGGCTTACATTATTTAGAGATACTATAGCTTATGTCAGGGAAAATGATCATTTCTAGATAATGGGCACTATCTCAAAGTACCTTGAAATTTCCCTGAATAATATTCTTGAAGTTGAAATTTTTGATGTATGGGGGATTGATTTTATGGGAATGTTTCCACCATCTAATGGTAGTTTTTATATTTTTCTGACTTTAGATTATGTCCCCAAGTGGGTAAAGGCTAAATAAATCCCCATTAATGATACTCATGTGTTGATAAAATTTGTGAAGAATATTATATTTTCTTATTTTGGCACAACTAAGTGATCATTAGTGATAGAGGAATACATTTTTTTAATCATTGGTTCAAGATTTATTAGAAAAATATGGAGTCAGATACAAGGTGGCCACTGCATATCATCCATAGATGAGTGGCCAAGTGGATGTATCTAATAGAGAGATCAAGCAGATTTTGTAGGAGACAATTAATGGTCAGCGTAAGGATTAGTCGGGTAAGCTAGATGATGTACTATGGGCGTGTAGGACAACCTATAAAAAGCCTATTAGGACCTCTCTTTATCATTTATTTTATGAAAAAGCGTGTCACTTATACACAAAGCTTTAGCATCAGGCTTATTGGGCAGTGAAGAAATTTAATTTTGATTCGAAGATGTTAGTAGGGAAGAGGCTATTACAATTGAGTGAACTCAACAAGTTTCAATTACATGCCTATGAAAATGCAAAATTTTATAATGAAAAGACCAAACGATGGAATAATAAGCAAATTATGATTTGAGTCTTTGTGTCTGGCCAGCAAATGGTGCTATTTAATTTGAGGTTAAAGTTGTTTCTAGGAAAATTGAGGTCTAAGTTGTCTGGACCCTTCAAGGTTGTTAAAATGACTCCTTACGGGGTTGTTGAACTTTTCCATGAGGACAAAAGTCCTTCGTTCTTGGTAAATGGGCAGAGAGTTAAGAATTATTAGGTGGATAATGTGGACAAGCATAAGATATCCATCACATTTGAAGATGAATGAAACTGAGATGTTCGTTCCAGACATTAAATAAGGCACTATGTGGGAGGCAACCCGAGAAATTAATACAATATCTTAGTTTATTTCTTTGTTATTTGAAAAAAAGAAAATAAATTAAAAAAACAAAAAGATGTGTCGACCAATGACCAAAACTAAGGTGCGATGTGGGAGGCAACCCATTTTTTCTTATGCATTTCTACTTTTTTTCATTAAGAGTGTAGGAATGAGAAACCTCATGGCATGTGGAAGAAAAAATGAGTAAATTTTGTATGTTGGGAGGCTATCAGGTATGTAAAAGATGTATTCAATTGATGAAAAAGAAAGGCAAGAAAAAGGGAAAAATTTCCCCAAGTGCACAAAATAGTGGCCCTATGTGATAGCGCTGCATTGCAGACCCTAGCCTCCATATTAGGATCCACATCGTGCAAAATAGAAAATTACAAAGGCCAATTCCAGTTAGCCTTAGCAATATCCCTGCATCGTGGAGTCTATAATAGATACCAACCTCTGCGATGAAGAGAGGCTATTTTTTCGGATTTAAAAAAAAAGTTGGGGTTGACCTTACTTAAATCCTTATAACTCAAAATCTCTTCTTAAAACACCCCTTACGTCCCCAATTCTCCCCATTTATTTTTTACCTAGCGTAATGGGTCTCTAAAATTCTCTCATTCATAAAGTGTGTCACGGTAATTTTCACCCAAATTCTTCAACTTTTCTTCTCTACAACTTTGAACAAGGTAAGTTCTTATTTGTTGGTTTCATTATCTGGCCTAAATGCAAAAGTTGAATATTTTCTAGGTGTAAAAAAGTGAAGCATTTGAATTGTTTGATATTTTATGGGGTGTTGAGTGAAATGAATTATGGGTGCCTAATTAATCATCATAGTATGTGACATTATGTGCTTTGAGTTATTCCGTGTCATTCAAATATAGACACTAATTCTTACACAAACACACAACTACACTTTGGTGAATTACCCTTTGGATTGTGAATTAAAGTTTTTTTTTTATATTTGTGTGTATGCTGAGTACATTAGTGGAGTGACTCCTTATTTGGTTTTAGCTGGAATTAGGCATGGTGAGTATGTGGTTATTGTGTGGAATGTTTTCAATTGTTACCAGTTATGAGTTGAAATCTTGGATATATTTTAAGTATCTAGTGTCGATCCTCCTTGTGACTTGTATGTGTTAGTATAAGTGTAGAATGACATGACCATGTACTCTTGCTAAATTATTGAGTATGGCACTGTAATTTCCCATTAGTGTTTAACAATTGTGTTTGGATAATGTTGTAGCACTTGATGTCGTTCCTTAGGAGATGTGATGCATATACTAAGTCAAGTATGTTTGTGGGTCTACGTTGTGACATTTAACTTGAAGTATTGATAAAAATGTCCTTTGTACGTAGTCACACAATTGAACTCAAACAATAAGGGTGGCATCTGTGTTTAAATTGAACTCACAAGGTTGATATGAGTTGTACTAAAGGAGTTGATTTGGTAATGTTGTGGTGTTGAATTTTATGGAAGCAAGGATGATGTGTTCTTGAAGTATGAGTAGAGAAATATCTATATGGTTTAATGTGGTTGTGTAGGTACTATGAAAGTAAGATTATAAAGTTAAACAAGGGAAGTTTGAGTACCCAAGTTTATCAATCTACGCACCTATACAAGCAATTAGGTGTAGTGTAGTTTCTATATCCCACCACATTTTGTGTTTTCTAAATATAAGGGATGCCCTGTATAACTTATTTGCTGCATATTTTTGACTGACAGGTACTGTGTACTAACATCAAAAAACATGAAAGCATATTGCTAGACCACCTGAGCCATCCAAGAAAAGAAACAGGCTAACTGGCAGGGTACCGAGAGCTCCTGCAATTCCTCGTTGTTAGTCATGGAAAGATAGAACTAGATGGGTTGAGGAAATGAGAAAAAATGGTACTCAAAGTACAATAAGACCAAGTATGCCCCAAAAGAGTTCATCAATTGGGAGATTTTGCTCAGGAAGTACCCTAGTATGGTAAGAAGGCTAGAGCAGCTGTATACGAATTTCATATTTGAGCAGTCCATAGAATGCAACTTGCACCTTATCCTGGATTTTTATGTTAATTGGGACCCCATTGATCCCAATTCTAAAGTGAAAATTCATGGACAGGTAGTACTTTCTCAGCCTATGTTGTGAATGGAATTCTAGGCATCGGCGAGGTAGATGAAGTTCCTCTGAGGCACCTCAACATTACCCACCATATGCAGATATTAGACACCTATTGAAACATACTGGGTTTTGATCCTTGGAAATTTCCTGAGTTTTAAAACACTCTGTACATCATAAGATTAATGGTATGAGTCATTTGTTTGGGTACAAGTGGATTGGATAGGTTTCTATCCAAGGTACAAGTGGACAACATGTATGTCATATGTTAAGGTACGAGTCTTATGTTGATAACTTATATGGAAATCAATGTGTCCTTGATTATATTCTATCTAGGGTATGGGTTGCAGGGTACTTCTCATATATTATGGTATAGTTTGGCCTTGGTGGTCATACGTTGGAAAATGTTGGAGTCCAAGGTGGGGCCTAGGGTACAAAAAAAGGTAACACTCGTACCCTAGGGTACAGTTAGGGAGGGGGGTCTATAACACCGTAGATTCTAAACCCCAGATGCTACACGGTGCTTATGATCTTGAAGAACCATAAGCTAACCCTTTTCTAGTACCTGTAATTGAGCACTACATAATATACTGTAAAAATGCGGGAAACAACTGGCGGAAACTTTCCATAAGGTTCAAAACTAAAATACAACTGAATAAAGTCTTAAAAATGCTAAGGCAATTGTTTGACCATCTAGTCTGACAACCTATAAACTGTCCGAATAAAAAGTTGATGGGACAATCCCCCAACTAACTCTGTCTACTAAAATATTGGATTTGGAAATATACTAAAATAATAGAATATCCTCAAATAATAAGGACTCACTGGTAAGTCTACTGCTGCTGGCTGAATCTGAACAGCTAAGGGTGCTCTGGATCTTGTTCTTTTGAAGCTATGGTATAAAAAACCATCGCACAGAAACTTATATGTCAGTACATAAGAATATACTGGTATGCTAGATGAGGAAAGGCTAAATGCAAAGGCTCATATATATGAACTATAGCTGACTGAATAACATGGGTAAACTGAATAAGGATTCATTCATGGATGCATAAACTATAACTAAAATTGTAGTAACACTGAGTACTAAGTTCTACTAACTGGCTTACTAATATCTGAGTTTATTGATAACTGCTATTTGAGTTTACTGATACTGAAATCTGATCACTAAGTCTACTAATATTGAAATATAAGATCAAACCTATCTAGCGGGTGATCCTTAAATCTGCTGATACTGGTACTTATTGACTATATCTGAGATCAGGACTATCTAGCGAGTGATCTCTAAATCTACCGATAATGAATATGATTTACTTAAAATGAGATCAAGCCTATCTAATGGGTGATCTCTGAATCTCTGGAACTATCTAAGTTCTTTACTAAGCTGATTGACTGTATCTAACAGTCTTAATTTCTGTATAGTTGAAGGGGGTTCTATTACTCAAAATGAATCTAAAACTAAGACTGTGGGAGGTGATCATCTAATTGACATGCCCCTAATCTAAACTACTGTAGTCCGACCGGTAACCTCACTTGGAAGGGTGTCAGTACCGTGCCATGAGTAAAGACACTTCTATGGTCAAGCCTATCTAATGAGAGACCCTAAATAGGAATTCAAGCCTAATCTAATGGGTGACTCCTTATCCTGCATTGGCTATGCAGTTCTGGAGTATAGGGACTGCTACTAGCGACTCTGCCTCTCTAACAGGGAAGCCGTCAACCCTGCCCTCACTCGGTGCTTAATCCTACTCCCAACTAAATAGAGTCTAAACTGATTCTTACACTGTATTAGACTGAACTAAATCTCTTACTGATCATACTGATTAACTGAGCTAAACTGAATCTACTAAGTTTCGTTGGTTAATGGAATACTACTGAATTCTGTTATCTAACTAAATGCTACTGAGTTCTGAACTAAATACTTGAATACTTTAAGGTCTGAACTGCATACTAAGCTGGAATAGATTGCTACTGAGATTACTGAGTCTTTCTAAGTTTTGTAACTAACTGCGTTCTACTAATCATAGCACGACTGCAATTATCTTGAAAACAGACACTGGCTCTAAACATCCAGATAAATTATTGGGTATTAAATACCCCCAGGATTCGATAGCATAAAAATAAATAGGACATGATAATTCTCGAATACTTGACAATGGTTAACAACTCACAATGCAATCAATGAGGAAGTTCATCAAGCACTTGAAAGTCATAAACTTGTATATGAATAGGTATGCATACTAACATATCATAATTCTTTCACTATGACCTTTCAACAAACACTTAGCATGCATTAACTTTTACATAAAAGGGAATTTCATATTAACACACTATAATGGCACTATCTTCTTCACATAGACCTTTTATCAAACATATGGGGAGCATGCTTTGGTTACACAACAATTTTTATATCTAATTAAGATAGTTACATAAGTCAGCATGCAACTTCCAGGGTTTATCATAAAAATTACGTAAATCATCATATACTAGGACTAAATCATGAAACTTAAAATCTAGAATATAAATCAAAACTCAATAATAACATGAACATGAATTTCAACTCACATAAATCATAATAACTTATACATATATAATCTTTATAATTTAAAAAGGATTCTTGAACTTCTTGGGTGGAAGGAACCCAAGAATCAACATCTAATATACCTCAAAATCTTGAATCTTGAAGGAGATTAACTTTTCTTAAAGATTCTTGAAGAAGGGTTTGAATCTTGTTCTTGAGTTCTAATCTTGAAAGAAACCCTAGCTGTTGATGTTATAGATGGATATGGAGTTATGAGCCTTGATCTGATATAAATAAGTGTTAAAAAAGTGGAAAAAGACTCAAAAATCCTTTTAAAAATGACTTTAATTCACTGAATGAAAGTGTGCGATGGCTTGAGCGACGGTTTATCGTAGTCTCGATGGTCCATTATCCTACCCGTTCTTACATTGCCCAGAAAGAAGGGTTACTGGATAAGTTGCGACAGCTTGGGCGACGATCTATCGCTAGCTCGATGGTCCATCGACCTGACCATTGCACTTGGCTAGTGAATGGGTTTTCTACCTTATTTACAATGGCAGGATCAATGGTCCATCATAAATGCGATGGTCTATCGGCCTGCCCGTCGCTCCTGGGTAGTTCAGACAATTCTCTATAAAATGTCCATAACATTTTACCCCGATACCAAATTTTGACAAAATTGGTATCATTGGAAAGATAATTCAATTTCCACTTAGGAAGTCATCCCTAAATCTTCAGGAAACTAAATTAGACTTAAAGAATGTTCGGGGTATTATAGGGTCCTACCTTCCTGCGGGACTTTTATACATTTTAAGTTGGGGGTAATTTGGATATTTCCCTCTATACCACTTAAGGCCCCACAATTTATATCACTCTTAGGACATTATTTACTATAATGTTCTAATCTTAAACACTTAGAAACTCTCTCAAATATTCTCAAATGCTCTTGGGTCAAGATAGGCTAGATTTCATAAATAAGATTAATTTGGGGCTTATAAGGGTGAATTTTCTCCATCATCTTCATAATATAAGGAATATTCCTCCTCCCTCATTATTAGTTCCAACTAAAGGCATATTTTATGAATTGTTTTCATGGCATAATTGGTGTTTCATTTTGGGTTTTAAATATATGCTTGGGGTTTTGGTTAGATTTGTTGGTTATGGTTTTACCATGACTTTTACTTATTGTTTTCACATTATAATAATGGTTTAACACTTGGTTGCATGGGAATGGTTAATTGGTAATTGGTTTTAGCTTTGGAAACACTATGACCCCAACATGTTTGATAAAATGCATATAAGAATGCTTTTACTATATTGTTGGACTTATAATGGACTATTACATGGTATAACTTAGTAATGGAACCCTAAATAGTATAAACTGTTTAACTAGTTTAGAATGGTTAACTGGTAAGGTCTTTGTAGTCATGGTTATGGCTTTATTGAATATCCTTCTAGTGTACAAAAGAATCCCCCAAGAGAACATGATAATGAACATCATATGGGGTACATGGGAATCCCCTAAGCAACTAAATAATGTAATCTATGGGTACATGAGAATTCTATCTTCACTAAAAGGTTAGCTAAGGACATTGCTTGAAAGCTATAGTCGGTATGACGATACCACTACTTATAGCCTTGATAAATAATTAATGGAATTTTGGTTTGGTTGTGTGGTAATGTTTTTAATTGGTCAATGATAGCGGGGTGTGATAGCTAATCGTGAAGGTGTGAGTCCAATGGGCTGACTTTGGAATGTTATGTTTTCTGACATGAGGATTGGTCATGGATTCCATAGATGATACTTATGGCGTACACGGGAATCCCCTAAGTATACTTGTACATATGTATCATGAAGGGTGAAGGGTACACGAGAATCCCCTACCCCTATGGTATTTTTTGTTTGTGTGGCTACATATATTGGGGCCCATTCAAGGGGTTACACTGAACCCATATAGCCCTTGGGTAGTTCTAGGATTGTTAAGATACACATATCCAGGTTAATGGTTTTAAAGACATGCTAAACCCGGTTCACTTTCCCAGCATGGTTGTATATATATATATATATATATGTATGGTTGTTAATGCATATGGTTTGTTTTCTTGGTTTTAATGGTTTGCATTATTTTATCCTTATCCCAAGTATTTGCTATCATTCACTCGCTAACCCATCTTTGGGTGGTTGTATCCCCATGCATTGGAGGAACCAACCATTCAACTCCTTTAATTTAGTGATAAGATTTAAAATTAGTTATTGGATTGAAGTGGTGAGCTTCCATGCTCCAAAAAGTTTCACTTCTTATCATGGATGTTTTGAAATAGTATGGTTATTTTATGGATATTAGTTTTGGCTATGGTTTTGGGTATTTCCCAATCAGATATCATTTTATTTTCTATTAGAGGCTTTATGGGACTACTATAGGTTGGTATGGGTGGTGTCATAGTGGTGTCAGCCTTAGTTTTGGAATTTGTATTGAGGCTGATACTGTGTGACTAAATTTATGATTGTTCCATCCTTTATTTAATATTATGAATAGGAACTTTGTTATTATATTAGTTTGGTTGTGGTTATTGGTTGGGTTTTTAATGGTTGGGATTGTTTGGGTTGGTCATGATCATGGACCTATCCCAAAGTTTGGATTTGTACACATGTGCTATCTTATTATTTGCTCGAAATTCAGCCGACTTAGGGCATGCGTTAGGAGGTTTGGTTGGGTAACGGGTATGGTCTCTGGTGCTTGTTATACTTGAGATGCCCATTATGATAAGGCCCTAGTTTGGGCCGTGTCAATTTTGTATCAGAGCTTTAGGTTCATTGTCAATTAGAAGTCCACAAAGGTGTGTCGAGTAGAGTCTTTTTTAAAGGTGTATAGCACACCAAACTCATAAGTGAGAGGTTATAAGGCATTTAGGAATGTCCCACTTTCATATTCTCTTATTTTGGGCTATAGAGTTTAAGGTATTGGATTCTTCCAATTTTGTTTTATTATTTTTTAGGTCATGTCTCCTCGATGATCTAAAGCTTATGGAAACTTCTCTATCCCAATTAGGGACAATGTTAATGGGACACACTCTACTCAAGGGATAAATAGTCGATCTAGGGGTTCAGTTCCTAATTATTCGGGAGTCCCACCAATTCTTTCTAGTCCTCCTCAGGGTGATGTGATGAATGTGAAGTTTCATCAGTTAATTCATGTAATTGCTCAGTTTCTAGTTTCTCAGGCTAAGCATGGTGCATATGGTATTCTATCTATTGAGGCCATAAGGGTTGGACAGTTTAAGAGGTTGAGTATTCTAAATTTTACTAATGTTAAGGTGGAGGAGGATCCTTAAGGTTTTATGGATTAACTAGAAAAGATCTTTAGGGTGATACAGGCCACGAATATGGAAGGGTTAAATTTTGCTGCCTATCAACTAAAAGATGTAGCATACCAATAGTACGAGGAATGGGATAGAGTAAGAGGTGATGTTGAGTAGTCATATTTACGGGAAACTTTCATTAATGCATTTATGTACCGTTTCTCTCCTCAAGATTTAAGGGAAGCAAAAGTAGAGGAGTTTGTTAATCTAAAATAGGGGAAAATATCAGTCAAGTAATATGCATTGAAATTTCACTAGTTTTCTAGGTATGCTTTAAAAATAGTGTCTAATATGAGGGTCAGGTTTAGGAAGTTCTCCTTAGGATTGTCTCGTGAGTTGATCTTTGAAAGTAAGACTTTATTACTAATTAAGGACATGGATATTTCTAGTTTTGTTATTCATATGCAATAGGTGGAGGAGGAAAAGAGAAAAAAGGATGAGGTAGGGGGAAGGCATGGTTAAAATTTTAGATTCTCTGAGTAGGGTGGTCATCAACAAAGTGGTAGCGATGGTGGTAACTAGATAAAGAAAAAGTGGGGGAGTTCTGGTTCTCTCTCCATAGCTAATGCTCCCTACCTGAAGCCTTCGTTTGACAGGCGTCAGCAGGGTGGCGATAACTTCATGGAACAAGGTGCTCTATATTAGGCGAGTAGGGGTTAGTCAGCCTTATTATTTCCTCCTTGTAGGTTCTGTGGATGGTTACACTGGGGGTTTTTATGATGAAAGGAGGGACAGGTACTTCAAATATAGTTATCTAGGCCAAATACTTTGAAATTGCTCGGTTGGTAAGGTCGCCTTGGGGACGAACAAGGTTCTAGTTGCCTCTTCATCTGCTCCTACACCAAAGGGTGCTACTTCTGCATCTATTTCTATTTCTGGTATCGACACAGTCCAGAATTAGTTATATGCTATTGTGTCTAAACAGTAGTCTGAGGCATCGCCCGATGTTGTGAATGGTATGTTGAAATTTTTCTCTCTTGATGTGTATTATTTACTTGATTTGGGGTTCACTCTCTCTTATATGACCCTATTTATGACTGTGTATTTTGCTTATTGTCCTGAGGTTATTTTGGACTTTTTATTTTTCTACCCCATTAGGTGGCTCTGGGGTTGCTAGAAGAGTCTATTAAAGGTGTGTGGTATATGTTGGTAGTAAGGAGAGTTCGAGGGATTTGTATGATTAGGGTGGATTTTTATGTCATTCTAGGTATAGATTGGTTACATTTATGTTACGCATCCTTAGATTGTCGGACCTGTAAGGTTGTCTTTAGGTTCCCTGGTGAACCAATTATTGAATAGGAGGGTGGTTCTATAGATCCTCACATGGAAGTTTATATCGTATCTTAGAGCTCGGAGATTAATCTCCAAGGGGTGTCTCTATCATATAGTTCAGGTTAAAGATCCAAATTTGGAAGGTCCTTATTTCCTTTTGGTTATGGTGGTAATGAGTTAATTGTGTTAATTGTTCTATAAGCTAAAATATGTTAATTGTATTGTGTTTGAGCTATAATTAATGGACATGATTAGTCGGTGCAGGGATTGATTGTGATAAAATTGGACGTTCTTTGATGCAATAATAAGGACATTTTGTACTTTCAAAGAACTTAGCGCGACATACTGAAGATGATGACACTAGAAAAAGGTTCAGAAATCATGGAATTAAGTGGGGAAGTAAAAATTAGATAGCAATTTCTGGCACGGTTCCATAATAGCCCCGCGCCGTAGACCCTAGTATCCGCGATGGCTACCGCAATGTGGAGCCTAATTATTTTCGAAAGATAATTTCCAGTAAGGGTCCGCAATGGCCCCACACCATGGACCCTACAGTCCGCGATGACCTCCGCAATGCGATAAAGAGTAAAATACGTGCAAGTTGTGCCGCACTATAAAAGGAAGACTTAAACACAAATTAGATCATCTTGGCATACACATAGCAAGGGCAAAACCTAATACAAGAGTTCTCTTCAGGTTCTTTGAATTTTCATCTTTCAACATTATTTTTAGTATGATTTATCACATTTCATTGATGTTGATTTTGAACATAAGTGGCTAAAAACTCTAGTCCTGGGTTTGAGGGCGAGAGCATGATTATACTTTGATATTCTTAGAGTGGTTGACGTTGATTTATTATATGGATTATTCTTATTCTCTTATTTCTACTATTTTAAAGAATGAACACCATTAGAATAAATCTATAAACCCCTTGTGAACCCAGAAAGAGAATCATAGGGATAAATCAAAGGGTTTATAAAGCAAGGTTGTATTCTTCTGCAGAATGAAGGATGGGAAGTAGTGGCTAGGATTGGAATATACCTAGAAGCCTTGTTTGGTTCAATTGTAGGAAGATAACTTAACACACCTTAATGGATTATTGCATCCCTGCTCAATGATATAGTTGCAATGTCTTATTAGGTAGAATATTAGAGGCATGGAAGACCATGATCATAACCTAAACTCTGTGAATCAATAATCCAATAATCAACACGACCATGATAAGGATGCAGATTTATATGATTGTTAAGAGTGCATTAACCAACCAACATCATCCAAGTCCACAGTAATCCTCAAAGCCTTCTAAAAAAATAGAAATCAATGAAGTGATGGGACATGCCACCGACTCTGACAATGACAATGACAATGACAATGATAATATTAATATGAACTCTTTAATTCTAGTCTATGAAAGAAGTCTAATGAAATTACCAAGTCTTCCAGATAATACTACATAGTAGAAGTAGAAGTATCTTTGGTACCTGTATTGCATGGGGATACAACATTCATACAAGGTTAGTTGGTTGAGCACTAGCATGTAACTCAGGGATACCAGATAAAATAATCCTACGAACCACATTTTCAAAACCATTCAAGCCAGTACTCATAATCATATATACATATAAGAATGTCATGCTGGGAAAGGGAACGAGGCTTTGCATGAAGTAAAACCTTATCTTGGACTATGTAGCTCAACCATAATAAACTGGCACCCATAATATATATGGGTTCAGATCCCCTTTATGAAAGGGCCCAATGCATGTTAGCAGCATGAACAAGAGGTATCAAATAAGACTAGGGAATACCCCGACCCCACATCAATCAAAGATAAAAATATATCAATAGTGTCAACTATGCACTTAGGTCATCAAGACAAAACCTCATATCGGTAAACATGAGTGTCCAGTATAAGTCATCCAAGACCCACACCTTCACGGCATCGCTACAGAACCCCTATTAAGCCTAATTTAAAGAAATTTTCACATAACCAATGAACCAACCATTAAGGCACACCATGGGTATCGTCATATCCTTATACATGCAAGCTTATCTCAATGCCATTACAATCACATTAACTTAGGGGAATGCTTTAACCATTTTTGTTCATTAAATCAAATCATAGATAACAAGAATTTCAAATTCCATGTTCATTGTTTAATCATTAATGCAATGCAATATAAAAGGTTAGTAAGTCAAACCAATTGGAAAATTTTACACAAGTGGGTTGATGAGGCATAATTATTCAAAACCTATTCTAATTTCAAATTACCAATTTTGGGGAAAGCCATGACCCCTTAGTTTATTCACTATTTCCATACATCATATAATTTCAAAACCACCAATAAAGCATAAACAATGCATAATAAATCATGGAAAAAAATTTTAAGATTCGACTATGTCAAAACCCTCAACCACATCAAAGCCTACATTCAAAACCATCTAATTAAACCATTTAAATACATTATTTTCATAAAGTAATAATTGGGGAAGAGTAACATTCTTTAAATATCAAGAGTTATGGAGTAAATTTTCCCTTGAGAGCTCTAATTGATGAACTTCTTAGAAACACTAAGTATCTTGCTTGAGAGAATTTTGAGAGTTTGAGAGTGTTTTTTATTGTGTTATGAATGAGAAATATCCCCTTAAAGTTCTTTATGGTCATGGGCTTCAAGAAAGAGCAAAGAGGAATTGACTAGAATTCCCTTGATGAAAAGACTTAAAACTGACCGCCCAGTCACTACGGGTGACCTTGCTACTAGCAGGGTCACCTTATGACTCGTAAAGTCCCACTCTACTCGTAGTTTGGACAGTTCCCATGATCACCAACACTAGTTGGGCTACGAATCATACTATATAACTCATACTTATTCATAATGACTCACATAATCCAGTCATTATCAAAGAAAAACCAATTAGGCATCACACTGGTTAGGCTATGGAAGGCACCATATGACTTTTTATGAGACCTTACGACTTATAGGCTCTATGTCATAGTCAAGAGAAAAATCTTTGCCAATATACTAGCCAAGCTCTGATTGGGTCTATAAGACCCGTCAAGCTCCCTATGATTCGTAAGGGGAGTCATTTCTATTCAGTTAGGATAAAATTTCAGAAAGTTTCAAGGACAAAAAATTTAGGATGTGGCAGTAATGCTCACAATCAACTTATTATGTTGCTATCCAATCCATCTAACATACACACATACACACACACACATACATATATATATGTATTTATGTATGTATGTATGTATGTATGTATATAAGTGAGCCCAAAAATAAATTTAATATGTCTATAATTCTTGATTATCAACTTTATTTAGGTACCATCAAAATAAGACATTATTTACATCATATCAACACCTAAATTGGGATTTCTATCATGATAAAGGAAACTAATGCTCAAATATGGCCAACGTTATCAAAACAAGCCCCCATATGGGAATTATATCTACAATGAAGGCATATAAATGCATAGATAAGGCCAATGATGTCAAATAAAGCCCCCACATAGGCAACACACAATATCAAGTAACAAAAGGCAACAACAAAATATTAGAAGCACCCACAGGGGAAAAAACACTAATAATAATCTCAAAATAAAAACCCCATTGATATTTTTCCTAATCCATAACATGTTATATTTATTTATTAACAACCCAACTTAATTAGAAAGAAGTTAATATATAACTTGTCATAAAAAAATAAAATCCTAGCCTAAAATTCTTCAACATGGAGCCTTTCTCTTACAAATACACTCAAAATCAACTAAAACATTAAAATATAGAATCTACACATTAAAAGAAAGCTAACAATACCTATATTACCCATATTTGGGATAGTACAAAATTGGTTTGAAAACTGAGTTTGATAATGAAAAGGGTAAAACTAAAATTATATTTTAACACATTTCCCAAGGTTATTTAGTCTACTAGAGAAAACTCACGATAAAATGGGTTAAAAGTGAAGTCCAAACCAATGAAATTATTTATGATTACCAATAATATCTCAATTTTTTTAATTTTAAAATCATGATTAAAGGTATTTTAGATGACATAATCAATGAAAAATAATGTAAATAAGGTTTACGAGCTTACCCAAGATCAAATGGTGATGTAATCCTCAAGAATTGCCCAATTCTGTAGCTCAAAGGTCTAAAAATTGAGGGAATGCATGAAATTGGATTTTTATACTCTTCAGTGAACAGTACATCAGAAATGCAACCAACCCTTCACATTTGTGAGGGTCAATACTGACTGGCCATTTAAATTAGTCTTTTGTTTATGGCCAAGGTTTTACGTTCGTGAACGTCCAAGCCCTGAACACTCAAATTTATGAAAGCCATGTTGTATTCATGAAGAAGGGTCTTTGACCCAAACCAACATGATTACCTCTTCTGATAGTAGATCCACAATCGTATTCATGATGAAGGGAGATTTTCTTCTCCCTATTCGTAGCCAAGGTCATGCGTTTGAAAAGAAGGTGACTCCATGCACCATCTTCAACAACCAACTCATTAGCATTGTTTTAGAAATCTCTGAATGAACCCTCGAGTTTTGTTCAGAACCTAATAAAAATGAACCATATATGCTATTAGGACAATTTTAATAGTTTGGATTCAATAGTGTTATCATTTTTTTTAAAAACCATAAACTTGCATAAATTGTTCTTGATCATATCGAGAACCATGCCAACCACTCCTAAACCTCAAAATCAATATGTAAAAATCATGGGAAAAGGTAAAATTGTCAAATCTCATAAAACAAAAACTAGAAAGCTTAGGTTGTTATAATTTTATCCAAACATTCTGTGTATTGTGCTGTCGCACCTTGTTTAGGTAGTCATATTAGAAAGTTATCCCATGAATTGATTGTACACATTGACTTAGGAAAAAATGTGGGAATAACCATCAAGCCTTGCTTAGGTAGTACTTTAATAGTGATGCACTGGGGAGTAGGGATGTTTAATGAGCTAACATACATTATAATAATTCCCCGAATGGCTTATTATATTAAAATTTGTCAAGCGTTTGTGAAGATGTTCAGACCTCACTCTTAGGACAATTTGAAGATGAATGGTGCATAAATTGGTATCTAATATAATGATCCATAGAATAGTTACTTGTGAAAATGCACCAAAAATAACATATAATAAATAATAGGAACAAAATGGACCCGAAAAAAGTTAAATTAGGGAGAAAAATTGGGTCCGAAAAGAATTGGGACAAGAGGCCTAATTATGAACTAGGTTAGACAACCAGTAACCACTACAACGGTTGGGTAACTATTGTAGCAGTAAGAAGCAGTAGCCCAGTTGAGCGATCTTTTAAAACCCTATAATTTATTTTTCCCCCCTTATCTACCCAACCATGACATTTCAAAGTCTAAGTTTTTTGAGAGTGGTTTTGAGACACACTCAAAAAACACCTTACTCGGGAATACATTTAGAACATTCAAGACAACTCACTCCTCTCTGTAGCATTACATTTCACCAAAGAGGTAAGATATAGTTTATTTTATAGCAACTGGACTTGGTATAGATAGATATAATGTTATTATTAATTGATCATGCTTACCTATACCATATTTTTGATGGGGAGGATTGCAGTCAGTAAAGCTTTAACTCATGTTGAGGTTGAATTGATCTGAGGTGATTTTAGACACTTTGGTGTCATTATTCTATCTTAGTTTGGCTTGTTTTAAGAATAAGTTTTGTGCTTAGTGTGTTAATTATGATATAAATAAGAATCTAAGTGTTCAAGTGTGTGATTACAATGTGCAAAGTGTATTCCAAACAAGTTTGTACTTCACTAGGTTACTTGGAGTTCAATCGAGGAAACTAGTGTTACTAGCTTGAGTTAGGTGGTTGTATAGTCTATCTCAATGGATTATAAGGTGTAAAATGAGTTAAAACTTGTTTAATAGTATATTTATATGTGTAACCACTTTTTTATAATGTGCAATGGTTAACTGAATTAAACAAAGAGTCAAAACTATAGCTTAAAGATCAACATGGGCAAACCTAGTCTTAGCTCGTGTTTTGAGTTCACCGTTCTTGATTTTGTATTGTTTTGATCTCTAACCCATGGTGTAAAATGATGTAGTATCTCTTGTGATCTAATTATAGTAAATTATTGATGATACAAAGGTTGGAAATCCATTGTAACACTCCACAAAAGATGGAATTAAATACAAAGCACAAGGTGAAGTTTGGATGTTGACTTGGCTCATTCTAGTGAACCAACACGATTTAGGTATGGAACATTACATTTTACATGATACAATTACCATTACATTCCATTCTTTACCATGAAGATAGCAATACAATGCATTGATAATTCCCTATATGGCCAAAATGTTCAACTATGAATAGGATTTGTTTTACACATTGTACTCACTTTGTGACATCTTGGAACAATTAAGGAGATGATGCTACATGTTTTTAGGTTTAATATTATTTATATTTAATTACTTTCATTTTTTATATCATCAATTCAATTAATCCGATGATGATTATGTCTATTAGAGGCTAAATGCCCCCTTTCCGGGGTCAAAAACCAAGAACATGACTACTATCATTATGAATTGATATCATTTGTTTTGATTATCATATTTGGTTATTTGTTTATACTTTTTTTTTAACTATTTTAAGGATTCATGAATTTTAGAATATTTTCATTGTCGACCTTGTGATCTCGGTAGGGGGAATAGGATGATAGAACATAGGGATAAATAAGATAGGGTTCTTATTCCTTCATGAAATAAGGAATTCGAATTAGCATCTAGGATAAAGATGTACCTAGAAGAATTGCTTGATTCACATGTAAGATGATAGCTTTATTCACTTAATTGGATTATTACATCCTCGCTCAATGATGTAGTTGTAATGTCCAAGTTAGGTAAATAATTAGAGGTCTGGAGACTATGATCATAAGATAAACCTTATGAATCAACAACCAATATAAGTGATTTAACAAATGAAGTTTAATAGTATAGTATGATTTTTCTAAGTTCATTAATCCTGGGCTTTATTTTATCGATTGTCTTAAGTCTTTACTTTATGCAATGTTTACTTTATTTTAGTTTACAAATATTAAAAACTCTTTTTAGTTACTTTGCATCAAATTAATATTAGAAGTTAAGCTAGAATTGAATAGTTGATAGAACTAGTCCCTATGGGGCCGATACTTGGCATTCTTTAAGGCCACTATATTACTTGATAGACCACGTACACTTGTGTGTGCACTAGGGCGCTGCAAAGTTTTTAGCATCGTTGCCGGGGACTTGTAATTTGGAATATATTTTTATTTTAGTTTTACCTTTTAGATTTCTTTGGTGCTTTATGCTTGGTATTGTTTTTGTATTTTCAGGAAATAGGTTTTCAGGCTTGTAAGATGGCAAGAGACAGGGAATTAGTTGAACCAAGCTCCGAACCCAAGAATTGCTTCCACCAAATAAGGAGAGAAGCAATCCTTCTCCCCCATATTCCACAAATAGAAAAATATTATGAAAATCATGCTCTTATGGCTGAAGAACAAGTAGTCCGCAGGACAGTTAGAGAAGTGGCAATCCCACTTCTAACAAATTTGACCTCCCCCTTTAAAAAATTACCTGTGGGTGGTAATTTTACGCTCAAACAGAATATGGTGCAACTTCTGATCAACAGTGGACCATTCATAGGGCTGTCACATAAAGATCTACAAGTCTATCTGCAGAATTATTTGGAGATCAGTGACTTATTCATCCCTACGAGTGTGTCAACTAACTATGTGAGGTTGACACTATTCTTTTTTTCACTGTTGGGAAAGCAAAGAAGTGGTTGAATGTTGAGCTAGAAAATTCAATCACTACTTGGGTTGACTTAGCTTAGAGATTGCTCATCAAAATTTTCTCATCTGGCAAGACAATGAGACTTTCTAGTACGATTGTGTGCTTCAAACAAAAGACAGAAGAAAATTTATATCATGCTTGGGAGCATTTCAAGGCTCTTCTATGGGACTTTCCATAACATCTATAGTCCAATAGAGTATTAGCTCTTGCTTTTATTGAGGTACTTGACCATAACACAAAGATTTTGTTCGATTCAGCTGCAGGTGGTCAAGCTCTGGAGATGGCATCTGATGAGCTATATATTTTGTTGAACCAAATTGTGCAAGGTAATCCTGAGTGGCATTCAGACTCAAGGAGTGCTATAAAAAAGTTACAGGTGTTTTAGAGGTGGATCAATTTACTACAATATCTACTCAGATAGTTGCTGACTATAAGCTTTAGCAATATGAAATTAGGTGTCACACAGCCTGAAGCCACAGTGAATGTAATCCAGCACACAAACACTTGGTGTGTTACATATGGAAATATTGGTTACTCTACAAATATGTGTTCTGCAAGTCCTAAGTTTGTAATATTTGTGGGCAATGTTCAGAAGGCTAACTATGGGAACGCCTATAACTTAAAGTGGCAGACTCATTGATTAAATCAACAATGGAATGCCCAATGGTAGCTGTTTCAGTAACCCCAAGCTGAAAGTAAATCACACCACAAATAGCAATAAAACAGATTCTAGATGCCCAATCAAAATTGGCAGAGAATATGAAGAATTACAGACCATTACAAGGAGCTTGGAGTTATAGTTAGGTCAAATACAGCAGGCACAAAATACCAGGCCTCAAGGTGGATTTCCAAGTGATACTGAAAATCCAAAACAAGTTATGGCAATCACTTTGAGAAGTAATGAAGAACTTTATGGAGGACTCCAAAGAAATCTAAGGATGTAGATGCTGATTCAAGTCCTAAATAGGTAAACGACCATGTTCCTATAGAGTTGAGGAAGTCCGAGTACTAAAAATAAAAAAGTTGTCGAAGAAGTGAAGAAGATTCCACAACTACTTTCCCATAGAATAATATAAAGGCAAACAAGGATGAGTTCTTCAAGAAGTTCTTTGACACGTTCAGTGAGCTACACATTAACTTACCTCTTTTAGATATTTTGCAGGGAATAACCAAGAATGCTTAGTAATTGAGAAATGTGGTTACTAACAAAGTTAAGTTGTAGGATATGGAGGCGGTAGCACTCACTGGGGAGTTTAGTTTTGTGGTGACTCAAAATATGCCTAAGATTCTTAAGGACCCTAGGAAGTTCACTCTCCCCATTCAGATTGGCTACAGCAAGGTGGTTCATGCACTTAAGGACTTAGGGGCAAGTATCAACTTGATGCCCCTATCTTTGTTTAACACATTCGCCTTGGAAAGCCTAGACCCAGCTCTGTTATATTACAGCCGGCAAATGAGACCATAGCCCATTCTGAAGGAGTGATAAAGGATGTTATAATAAAGGTTGGTAAGTTTATTGTTCCTACTAAATTTATTATTTTAAATGTTAAGGAAGATGAACAGGTACCAATCATCTTAGGATGTCCATTCTTAGCGATGGGAGGAGCTTTAATTGATGTAAGAGAGGGCACACTCACAATGAGGTTGGAAGATGAAGAGATAGTTTCTAATGTGTACAAACCGCTTAACACACAATCCCATTACAAAAACTTATGCCTGATTACTATTATTGAAATGGATAAGTGTGGGGTAGTGGAGTTGGTTCTATAAAAAACTTCTTTGGACTTGCTCATTGAGCAACCTAAGCAACAACTACCTCAGCCCGATAGGATGTAGATTGATGAGCCTAAAAAAGCTATAATTGAGAATGCTGTTGATCTTTAGAGTTCATACTCAAGAGGTCAAAATAAATAAGAACATAACCTCCAAGTGTGAGGAAAAGTATGTAGGAATTTGGTTGAGTTGAGTTTGGTCGTACCATGTCACTAAATTAGGCATTGCTTGGGAGGCCATCCAAGCTTAGTAGGTATGTTTTATTTTTAGTAGTTTAGTTTTTACTTCCCAAGTTTTTGTTTTATTGAGTTGTAGGTTGATAGGAAGTGTGAGTACCAGAAACCTGAGCTAAGGAGCATGGCAAAGACTAAGTGTGGGGTCCCTAGAACCCCTTGTTGTATAAGGATGCTACTACCTAGGACTAGAGGCCTTAGGGAATATTTCTATCTCTACTATTAATGTATACTTTGGGAATAAAGTAAATTCTTAAGTTTGGGGTGGGGTAAATTCCCATTTTATGGCAATTCTAATATTTTTTTGTTAAGAACAAATTTGGGATATTCTTGTCGGTACTATATGTGAATGCATGTTGCAAGTTTTTTTAGTTGTAAAGAGCATGTTGATTATGTGAATTTCTACTTTTGAGACTCCTAGGCTTACGATTATGACTCTTATACTTATTGGCTTAATATTGAATTCATGTTATTGTTTGACTAAGAGTCTATGATGATCCTTCTTTAATTAAGCATGTGCCATGCGTGAGTGAGGTATTCATATATTCCTTGTTTCATGTGATGTCAAGAACTTAACTGTGTGTGCAAAGCAAAATAAATAGTGTTGGTTTCGGAGATGATAGAGGCATTTATTTGATACCTTTTTTATACCTTCCTTTTTACCTACCCTTTGTGAATAATCCTAGTTAACTCCCATTGAGCCTTTAGCTTTTTCTTTGGCAGCTCCAGGTATAGTTAAGTCCTTTCATTGATAGGCCTGAATTTGATCCAAATGCTCTTAAGCACTTTAGTGTAAAATTAATAAAGTAAGGAGTTTGAAAAATAAAAAGAAAAAAAGGTTAAGGTGATTTCCCAAAGTAATAGTTACTAGTATGTACAATTGTGTGGTTGGGAGTGAAAAAGAAAATTTGTGCTAAGGAAATTCCCACTTATAGCCTAGTTGTGTTACAATAAACTTGTTTTGGCCCTGGTCCTTTTTTCTAATTATGTACCTAAACTAAGGCAAATCACATAAGTTCAGGGTAGCTATCATAGGGGTGTTGTGATGCCTCGAAAAATTTTTTCATTAAGATCTCGAACGAAAATATGTTGAACTCTGTTCTTTATCGTGATTAATAATTTTTCTATGTGGAATTTTTGATATGCGACCCATCATCGAATAGAGCATCGAATAATCTTTCCAACAATATGTGGATCATCCAAAATAAACACTCGAGTGATGAGTTATGATCATTCCGATCTAACCATGAATAGTGGTGAACAGTAAATGTGAAGGAAAAAAATACTGAGGCTAGATAAATTTTAGAGTCAACTTTAAACGATCATAACTCGTTGTACATAATGATCTGGGAGAGCTACTTTATATTAACAGAATGCTTTGAAAGTCCTCTTTCCAATGAAATTGGTTTCATCCAATTTGGTCATCGGACAAAAATGTTATAGTTGATCTACTTTAGCCTATCAAAACAGTCCACCAAAGGACAGATTTGACATTATTTGATTTTTAAGGGTATTTTGGTCATTTCCACTCCAATCCATCCTGGTAAACCATATATTTAAGTCCATTAAGAGCATTCAATAGCTCATTTTTCTCTAAAATTTCCTAAGGCTCAAACCCCAACCCTACTACTCCAAATTTTATCCTTCTATGTCTCTTGATTGAACTATAGAAATTTCAAATTAATTTGGATTCGAGTTGATCATGTTAAGGGCTTCGAGAAGCACCTTTATTTTTGTGAATAAAGTTTTGAAGTCGGAATTCATATTCAGCTTCCATTTTTAGGTATGTGGGGCTTTGAACAATATTATCCTTTCGATCTTGTGCCAGATATTTTTGTTGAATTACATTGACATGAGATTTTACATGTTTTACCATGAATTGGAAATATGGTTTTGTATCTTATATTATTGTCCAAGAGCTATGGGATTATTTCATCAGATATATGTGTGATGTTGAGATGAAATTATGTCCAAAAAGTATTTGATTTTGAGAGTATGATGATTGAATTGGTTAAGCCTTGATTTATACTACCATTCCACTATTTCCTTATTATGAATTTATAATTGATTTTGGAAATTCTATATCCCTACTATGGGTTGATGTCTCAAGTACCTTTGAATGAGAGTTGCATGGAAAATTGAGAAATGTTGATATTGAAGTTGCAATGAGTCTTGGTATTTTTCGGATGGTTTTGATGAGTTAAATTGTAGAAAATATTATGTATTTTCATATCCTTGTCCAAATGCCGAGTCGATAATGGTTCAATGCATTGATACCTTGATGTATTTGAGGACCAAGGTGCTAGTTTTGGTGCTGTTGTTTTGTGATCTCTTTGGTCTGTTGAGTTAGTTGGGGGTTTGTCCCAATGGCTCATTGATTTGTTGTATAGAGGCTATGTCAGACTAGTGAATTATTGGGTTGGTTTGTGTATAGACATTCCATATATGTACAGTCTAATTATATTCCATGTCATGTGAGATGTGATATAATATGTACTTATATATATCCTTAGTGTAGCGTGTATGTTCGTGTATTGGAACCCAAGGGTAGTGTTTCGGCTTAAAGGGTTAGTTTGATGCTACATGTAGCCTTGGGCACCTTGTGGTATCTCGGGATGATATTTTAGGGCGTTACAAACTTGGTATTAGAGCCTAAGGTTGTGAAGAGTCCTAGGGAGTCTGACAAGCCGCATTATGTAGAGTCTTGAGCATCGGTGAGTAGCGCGCCACACCTATGATCAAGAGGCTGCGGGGCGTTCTAGGAAAAGTCATTTCTTTATTTCTCCAAGAGTCTATCATGCTTAAAACTATTTCCTTCTGCTATTAATTCATGCATTCTTATGACAGAGAATGCCTCCAGGTCGAGCTCGCGGAAACAACAACCAACCTCAACCTATTGATCCATTACATAAGATGGTATCCCATGCCGAATTTTGGGTAGCTTTTCAGATGCTAGCCCAGGCAGTTACCGCCAATACTCATGCCAACGCTCCACTTCTGCAGGAAAATAATTCTGCAGCAGCACGAATTCATGACTTTATACGGCAGGTGAGGACCCACAGATGTATGTTGATGAAATAAAGAAAATTACACAGATTATGCACGTGAATGAGGAAGAAAGTATGGAGCTAGCTTCTTATTGGTTGAAGGATGTTGCCTATGACTTGGTGTAGATATGGAATAAGGGTAGAGAGGAAGATACCGCTCCGGTCACTTAGCAATTATTCCAAGATGCTTTTTTGGATAGCTTCTTTCCTCTTGAGTAATGAGAAGCTAAGATAGAGGAGTTTATGAATTTGAGACAAGGCTCCATGTCGGTTAAGGAGTATTATCTTAAGTTTAATCAGCTATCAAAATACGCTCCTAATATGATGGCTGACTCGAGGACTAGTATGAGCAAGTTTCTTACTGGGGTGTCGAGTTATGTGGTGAAAGAATATAGATCTACTATGATCAACAGGCAGATTGATCTTCCTATATTAATGATTCACACCCAACAGATTGAGTCAGAAAAGATAAAGGAAAGAGAAAGAGTAAGAGGGATTAAGAGAGTCAGATCGGAGCAACAGGGGTCTGGTCAGACTAGATTCTCCAAAAGGAGTCACCCTTAATTTTAGAGACATCCATTTATACTTGCGCCTTCCTCATCTAGTGCTCTCATATATCGGCGCATGCAGGAGCTCGGGAATAGGTTGGTACCTTCCAGGTCTCAGGATAATGTAAGCAACCAACCTCATCCTCCTTCATGTGCTAAGTATGTTAAAGACAATTTTGGGGAGTGTTATATGGGGCAGCGGGGTTGTTTTGGTTATGGAAAGTTGGGCCACATACTTATAGACTGCCCGCATACCAAACAGCGAAGCCGTGATACCCGTCCCCAGAGTCAGGATACCAGTGCCCCACCTCCCGCAGCCCGTCCAGTTCCTCCTTAGGGTGCTTTATCTAGTACTGCTGGCGGTCAATGCCAGAATCATTTCTATGCTATACCACCTCATCAGAAGCATGAGGATTCTCCCGATGTTGTCACTGGTATGCTTCGTATTTTGTATTTTGATATCTCTGTGTTTATGGACCCCGGTTCGAGTTTTTTTTATGTGATACCTCTAGTTGCTGTAAATTTTAAAATGGATCTTGAACTAGTTTCTAAGCCTATTTTGGTTTCTACTCCAGTAGGAGAGTCTGTCATTGCTAAGCAAGTGTATAAGAAATGTCCCATTACCGGCTTTCATTAGGTTATGTATGCTGATTTGATTGAGCTAGATATTGTTGACTTTGATATCATTCTGGGTATGAATTGGCTTCACTCATGCTATGCGTCTATTGATTGTCATTCCTGTGTGGTCAAGTTTCAGTTTCCTGATGAACCTATCCTCGAATAGTCTAGGAGATCTGTGATTCCTAAGGGTCGTTTCATATCCTATCTCAAAGCTAGGAAGTTGATTTTCTAGAGTTGCATCCACCATTTGGTTTGGGTTAAAGACACTAAGTCTAAAACCCCGACCATTCAGTCAATTAATATTGTTAATGAGTTTCTTGATATCTTTTTGGAAGATCTCCCTGGAGTACCTCTTGATAGCGAGATAAGTTTGGGATTGACCTTCTTCCAAATACTCAGCCTATTTCTATTCCTCCGCCTCGCATGGCTCCTACGAAACTTAAAGAGTTGAAGAAGCAATTGAAAGATCTTTTAGACAAAAGTTTTATCAGACCTAGTATGTCCCCGTGGGGTGCACCTGTCCTATTTTTGCGTAAGAAAGATGGTTCTTTACGGATGTGTATTGATTACCCGCAACTTAATAGGGTTACTATCAAGAATAAATATCTTCTTTCTCGAATTGATGATTTATTTGATCAATTGCAAGGTGCGAGCTACTTTTCAAAGATAGACCTCAAATTCGGTTAACACCAACTTAAGGTTAGGGAATGTGATATCCCCAAGATAGTTTTCCGAACCCGTTATGGTCATTTTGAATTTCCAGTGATGTCTTTTGGGTTAACTAATGCTCCAACAGCTTTCATGGATCTTATGAACCGTGTATTCCAACCATATCTAGATTTATTTGTAATAGTGTTCCTTGATGATATCATTATTTACTCCCGAAGTGAGGGTGATCATGTGGATCATCTCCGAATTGTGTTGGAAACTCTTCAAACCCATTGGTTGTATGCTAAGTTCAGTAAGTGTAAGTTCCGGCTGAACTCTGTAGCCTTCTTGGGTCATGTTGTTTCTTTCGAAGGTATTAAAGTTGATCCTCAAAAGATAGAGGCTATAAAGAGTTAGCCTAGACCTATTTCTCCTTTTGATATCCAAAGTTTCTTGGGTCTATCTAGTTATTATCATTATTTTGTTGAAGTGTTTTCATCTATTGCATCTCCTATGACCCATTTGACCCAAAAAAAGTGAAGTTCCTATGGTTCAAATCTTACGAGAAGAGTTTTCAGGAGTTGAAGACTTGACTCACTTTAGCCCCTGTGTTGACTTTGCCTGATGGTGTTGATGGTTTTATGGTGTATTGCGATACTTATAGAGTCGGTTTGGGTTGTGTATTGATGCGAAAGGGCAAGGTTATAGCTTATGCTTCCAGGCAGCTAAAGCCTCACGAGAAGAATTATCCTACCCATGACCTTGAATTAGCTTCCATGGTTTTTTCTTTGAAAATCTAGAGACATTATTTATATGAGGTGTCCATGTCGACGTCTTCACGGACCATAGGAGCTTGCAGTATGTATTCACCTAAAAGGAGTTGAATCTTAGGCAGAGACGATTGTTAGAACTATTGAAAGATTATGACATGAGCGTGCTATATCATCCGGGCAAGGCCAATGTAGTAGTAGATGCCCTTAGTCGGAAGTCCATGTGTAGCATAGCACATGTACAGATTAGTAAGAAGGAGTTGGCCCGTGAGGTACATCATTTGGCTAGATTGGGGGTTAGGTTGTTTGGTGATGCTGAGGGTAGTATAGGAGTGCAAAACGGTTCCGAATCCTCTTTAGTTTCGGAAGTGAAGGAGGGATCCTACCTTGGTCAGGTTAAAAGAGTCAGTTAAAGACCAAAAGGTGAAGGTTTTCTCCCAAGGTGGAGATGGCGTTTTGAGACTCTGAGAAAGATTATGTGTTCCTAATATTGATAACTTGAAGCAGAGGATTATGGAGAAAGAACATGGTACGTGATACTCCATCCATCTTGGTGCTACCAAGATGTACCATGATTTGCGGAAAATCTATTGGTGGAACGGTATGGAGAGGAACATAGCAGAACTTATGGCAAAGTGTTCAATGTGTCAATATGTTAAAATAAAGCATCAAAGGCCCAGTGGAGTGATGCAAGAGTTTAGCATTCCTACTTGGAAGTGGGAAGAAGTGAATATGAACTTCATAGTTGGTTTTCCTCCTTCTCGTCACCATTATGATTCGATTTGGGTTGTAGTAGATCGGCTGACAAAATCAGCTCATTTCTTGCCTGTGCATTATCATATACAGCTGAAGATTATGCTAGAATATATATTCGGGACTCTTCAGACTTCAGCAATCCCTTTGGCTATTATTTTTGATAGAGGTACTCAGTTTATCTCTCAGTTTTGAAAATCTTTCTAGAAAGGTCTAGGTACCCAAATTCATTTAAGTTCTGCTTTCCATCGGCAAACAGATGGTCAGGCCGAGCGGACTATTCAAACTTTAGAAGATATGTTGAGGGATTGTACGCTTGATTTTAAAGGTAGTTGGGATGAGCACTTAGCATTAATCGACTTTGCTTACAATAATAGTTTTCATGCTACTATTGGAATGGCCCCATTTGAAGCTTTGTATGGTAGAAGGTGTAGATCACCCATTGGTTGGTTTGAAGTTAGTGAGGCTACCGCGATTAGATTGGATGCGCTGTTCGAGGCCATAGAGAAGGTTAAGTTAATTCAAAAAAGGTTGAAAACCGCCTAAAGTCATCAAAAATTATACGCAGATTAAGAAGGAAATACCTTGAATTTGATGTTAGTGATTTAGTGTACCTGAAAGTTTCACCCATGAAAGGGGTGAAGTTATTTGGGAAGAAAGGGAAGCTAAGTCCCCATTACATTGGTCCCTATAAGATTGTGGATCGCATTGGGAAGGTAGCGTATAAGGTTGAATTGCCTGCGGAGTTATCTAACGTATATTCGGTTTTCCATGTTTCTATGCTTAAGAAGTCTATTAGTGATTTTGTTGTGATTGATCCTTCCGAAAGCTTGGGTATTCAAGATAGTCTTTCATATGAAGAGATTCCGGTTGAGGTTTCTGACTTTTAAGTTCGTAGGCTAAGAAATAAGGAAGTTCCTTTAGTTAAAGTGCTTTGGTGAAATCAATTCATGGAGAGTGCTACTTGGGAAGCCGAAGAGGATATGCGCGCCAAATATCCCCACCTCTTTCCTACGAATCTTGAGCATGTCAAAGGTATCGTTCTCTTTTGATTTAATCCTTATTGCTATGTTTATCTTGGCTTGTGTGTTTTCTACGATATCCAAAAAAATCTAGAATGGAGTATATGCTTGGGCAAGATGATTTCCTCTATGTACTCATTTTCATAGTATTCTTGACCTACCTATCATTATTTAAGGACGAATGTTTCAAAGAGGGAGATGATGTGATGCCCCAAAAAAAATTTTCGTTAAGATCTTGGATGAAAATATGTTGAATTTTGTTCTTTATCGTGATTAATAATTTTTCTATATGGAATTTCTGGATATGCGACCCGTCATCGTGTAGAGCATCGAATAATCTTTCCAACGATGTATGGATCATCCAAAACGGACACTCGAATGATGAGTTATGATCATTCCGATCTAACTGTGAATAGTGGTGAACTGTAAATGGACAGGAAAAAAATACTGAGGCCAGGCGAATTTTAGGGTCAACTTCAAACTATCATAACTCCTTGTACATAATAATCTGGGTGAGCTACTATATATTAACAGAAATCTCTGAAAGTATTCTTTCAAATGAAATTGGTTTCATCCAATTTGGCCATCGGAGTAAAAAGTTATGGTCGATCTACTTCAGCCTATCAAAATAGTCCACCAAAGGACAGATTTGACATTATTTAATTTTTAAGGGTATTTTGGTCATTCCTACTTCAATCCATCCTGGTAAACGATGGATTTAGTCCATTAAGAGCATTCAATAGCTCATTTTTCTCTAAAATTTCCTAAGTCTCAAACCCCAACCCTACTACTCAAAATTTCGTCCTTATATGTCTCTTGATTGAACCATGGAAATTTCAAATTGATTTGGGATTTGGGTTGATCATGTTAAGGGCTTCGAGAAGCATCCTTTATTTTCGTGAATAAAGTTCCAGAGTCAGACGTTCATACTCATCTTCCATCTTTAGGTATGTGAGTTTTTGAACAAGATTATCCTTTCGATCTTGTGCCTGGTATTTTTGTTGAATTACATTGACATCAGATTTTACATGTTTTACCATGAATTGGAAATATGGTTTTATATCTTATATTATTGTCCATGAGCTATGGGATTATGTCATCCTATATATGTATGATGTTGAGATGGAATTATGTCCAAAATGTATTTGATTATGAGAGTATGATGATTTAATTTGTTAAGCCTTGATTTGTACTATTATTCCACTATTTCCTTATTATGAATTTATAATTGATATTGGAAATTCTATATCCCTACTATGGATTGATGTCTCAAGTACCTTTAAATGAGAGTTGGATGGTAAATTGAGAAATGTTGATATTGAAGTTTCAATAAGTCTTGGTATTTTCTGGATGGTTTTGATGAGTTAAATTGTTGAAAATATTATGTATTGAGTCTTCATATCCTTGTCCAAATATCGAGTCGGTAATGGTTCAATGCATTGATACCTTGTTGATGTTGAGAAAGATTAAAATATTTTGAGCTAAAATATGTTGAGTTAAGAATCCACAAATTGATATAGTTTGATAAATGAGAAAGAGATTTGATTTGGCCTTTATGATAGACCCTTGTGATGTTATGGTTGATTTCCTAACTCGTTCTGAGCTTGTAGGGGAGTAATACTTAGCACCAAGAGGAAAATTTGGTATTTCCCCAAACCTATGTGCCACCGTAGCGTTGTTTGATGATGATATTATTGGCCAGAGAGCCAGATTATGATTATTGCAGTTTTAAGGTTGTACTCCCTAGCAAAGAGTATGACGTCCCGCCAACGGGGGTTTCTAACGTTGGTATTCCACGTAGCTCACGTGGGGTTGTTGGTTAGAGGAAACTCCCCTATCCATAAGAGTCATGTTTATTGAAATATCAAGTCACTCCGGGTTTTGATGTGGTAAGTCAAGTTGCCTATGATGATCTATAATGATTTATAAGGTTTTTCTCCTACGTTTCCTATCTAAGATGTTATAAGTTACATGATTCAATGTCACTCAAGCTAGGTGTGTCATTATGGTCTATATGTACGTTTTTACGAAATTTATGATATTATTTATATTTTGCATGCGCCCCCACATACTCAGTACGTATCTTGTGCTGACCGATATATTTCTCTATGGGCTACATTCTTACCATGATGTAGGTTCAGGTAGTCATTCACAGCCGCAACAGTGATATCCGAGTGCCGCATCTATGTTCCTTCAGTGGTGAGTCCTCACGGTTCGGGGACCAAGTTGCTAGTTTTGGTACTGTTGTTTTGTGATCCCTTTGGTCTGTTGAGTCAGTTAGGGGTTTGTCCCAATGGCTCATTGATTTTTTTGTATAGAGGCTATGTCAGACTACTGTATTGTTGGGTTGGTTTGTGTATAGACATTCCATATATGTATAGTCTAACGATATTCCGTGCCATGTGTGATGTGATATGATATGTACTTATTTATATATCCTTAGCGTAGCATGTATGTTGTTGTGTTGGAACCCAAGGGTAGTGTTTTGGCTTAAAGTATTAACTTGAGGCTACGTGTAGCTTTGGGCACCGTGTGGCATCTCGGGATGATATTTTGGGGCGTTATAGGTGCATAGAAAAAAGTGTGTGCAAAAAAGGGTTAAATTGAAAGATATGTACTTACCATATTCCTAACATAGTGATTGTGAATGAGCTTAATGATATAGGGTGAAAAACAAAATAATGGGGTAGATAAAAGTAGTGTAACCTGGTTGTTAATGGTCAATTTATTATATAACATAATGTATTAAAACACCTAGGGAAGATAGTCACTATTAAGCCAAAATAGTTCCTACACATCCCTTAGCCTACATTACAACCTTTAAAGACCTATTTGATGCTAAGCTTCATCATTCTGATATTAGTAGAGTACTACACTAAGGGCAAGCTTATGGTTCATTATGTGTAACTTGTGAATTCCTCATGAGAGTGAGCGCAATTTGATTCTTGTACCCATTGTGTTATAAATTGTAGTTTTTGATGAGTGGTGAGTTTACCACTAAACCGCACTCATTTCGTGCATATTACCTTGTTATGGAGAAATAAATAAGACATAATTGTGATTAGATGCACTAATATCCACTTCTTGTAGGTATAGAGTTAAAGGGTTGGAATGATGTGGATTAGAGCTCAAAATGATCAAAAAGGGAGCAAGAAAGTACAACTGAAGACCTAAAATAGAAGGGCCTCAGGTACTGCGGTCGGGATCTACTGACTGGGGTCGCGGCAGTCAAGAATGGTCATCCAATCGCGGTCGCTAAAGATAATTGTGGTCACGTAGCCACGACCGTGGCCACACACACGCGATCGTGACATAGCAAGGAGTTAAACCCAAGTGCAAAACTATAATTGCATGTGTTGATCCCAATTTGACAAAAATGACTCAAACCCTATCATTAAAAAAATTCCATCTTCTCTAATTTTTATGTTTAGTTTAGTGTAGTTCATAGACTCCAATTTAGGAGAATAAAATATTGTATAAATATTGGGTGAAGAATACATTGAAGACTTTTTAAGTGGAAGATTTGCTCACTTCCATTGTTGATTTTGTGGGAGAGATAAGTATGAATTAACATTTGCTTAAACCTTCAACAAATTATTTTAATGGAGATTATGGGTATATCTATGCTTATTTATCTTATGTGTAGCATATCTGCCTCCTGGGGTTATGTGTGAATAGAGGTTTAAGTGTGTGTCAGTTGTTATTATTAGTTCATGTGTATGGGTTTTGTCATTGCTATGCTACTTTGGTTGGGATATGATGGGTGAAAACCCCAAATACCCACAAGGGTTTGATGGATGAAAGCTCCAAGCTCTAGAAAATTCAAGGTCATCTTTGAAAGAAGGGTTTTAGGTAAACTTTAGGAACCCATATCATCCTCTAAAGAGGGATGTGGAGACCAAAGCAATGATATACAACTAGGTGTGTAGTTTGCTAGATTTTTACTATCTTAGACATAAGGGTGAATATGAGGTAAAATTTTCCATGGGTATCATCCTAGAATAGGGATGCCTAGATTGAGGTCGTATTTACCAATTGTTGAACACACCTATTAGGTATTAGAAAGAATCAATGTGTGAAAGTTTTGTGTTTTGTCGAAAGACTAGCATCAAAATCTCTAACCAAGCCTACCCATATTTGATTTACAAAATTGATAGTGATTAATAACTCCCACATGTCACTCCCTTAGTAGCACATAATCCCAAGATCCACGCATAATTGTTAAACTCTAATTATTCGTAGCCCCAAATTTATACTAGAAAAACTCAAAAAGAAATATTAGCGTAGGAACCTATCTCCCCTATTTTATCTTTTTGTACCATTTGTTTGAATTTAATTTGTATCTATCATTTCAAATTAATTTTATCGCCACTTGAATTATTCCACGTGGGTTCAAACCCGACTCCAAAGTTTGGTAAATATATTGACGACGACCGCCTTGCACTTAATTGACGTGTAAGTTGAGCATTATCAAAAATTACGTTGTTGCCAGGGAACAATTTGGTGTATGAAGTTAGTTTGGAATTTTAGTTACCTACTTGAATTCAAGCTTGTATATATTCGTTTGTGATTTTATTTTTTAGGCAGAGTTTATTTTATTTTTATTTTTATTTTTATTTTGATTTTCTATGGCATTTTCTGAAAAATATGATGTTAGAAGTCCGATCTTGACGATCCATATCCATATCATGATGTACCATATTTCATAAGCGATTCTGACTATGCTCCCTGGAGAGATATGGATTCACCATCCCAATCCTATAAGGAGTATAGATGCTATTTATATAGTGGTCGATATGGACATTGGAGTGAGTCCACGTGTCCCTTCCCCTCATTATACCATCCGAGTTACTAGTCCTTCTTATGAGATTGATAGGTATGATGAAGAGAATAAGGAAGAGCAATATACCAAGTACAATAGTTGTACCCAAGGTTACAATCCATTTTGGATCGGTAGAAGAAAAGGAGGAGGCTTAGAACACATCCATCAAGAATGAACAAGTGTTAAGAAGGCGGTAATAGGCGAAGAAGAAATGCTTGAAAATATCATCACCATGCCCATTACCCAAGAGGAAATATGTCAAAAAGAGAAACTAAGCTATGATGGTGATCTTGGTAGCAAAGAATCCTTGATATCTTCCCAACAGTCCAACGTATATGAGGAAGAAGAAGCCAAAATAAAATAAATAAGCTTAGAGTCAACAAAAGAATCACAACAAACCTCTTATTATGACTCTAGCTCATTTAGGGGTGAATATGCTAACCCAAAATTAGGGGTTGGACCTCGTTCAACCCACTTTTCAACGTTAGGCATAGAGGATATGATAAGGATCCATCCCTTTGACCTAATAGAGGATTATGGGGAGATGGAGTCCGACTCTTTTATTTTTGACTTTGTCATTCCTAAGGAGCACATAGAACCCCATTCATTAAAGTCCAAGATGCTCAACTTCCAAATTACAAGAAATGACCAATTAATGAGCACTCTTTTACCCATAGAACCAATCCGAAAGATCGATGTAAAGTTGGGTAAAAGGTTTGAGTCTTCAAAATGGTGATATCAAAACTTATTGCCATTTTACCACCTTTTCTAATTTCATGTTGAAAGATTTGAATTTTCTATCCCTTTACTGCTCATTTCATATTGAGAGAAAGTTGGGATGGAGATTAAAATTTTTGAAGTGGAGACAAAGAAGGAAGGAGTGGAGCCATCGTGCTGTGATGTTAAACTAAGCACTTGATAGGAGGCAACCCTTCATTCCTTGAAAAGTGGCCACATCTTTTTATTTACGCATTCTAGAATAGATTTTGGTTTTTATTTTTGTGCATTCATAATCTCTACAATGTGGTGCCACGAGGCATTTTGATCAAAGTTGATAAAGAAATGTGTGAAATTAGCAAGTTTGGACTGAGCAGCAAATTTAGAAAACCCAATTATTTAGTCTCAGTTATCATGGCTGCGTTCTATGTCCCTGCGATTACAGAGGTCGCGTGATTCTGATCACAGAGGTCGCGTGATTCCGATCACAGAACCATTATCGCAATCGCGGTTAATTCAGTTCAAAAGACCATCCAAATACCCATTCTTCCCATTGTCCCTCTCTCAATTTCTCTGAAATTGTCTCTAATTTTTGGCATTGCATTGTATATCCAAGTGGAATATTATTTTATTAGCATCATATAACTTGGTAAGTTGTCCCAACTCCCTTGATTCTGATATAATTGCATACTTTGAAGTCGTACCAATAAAAAAGGTCTAAAATAATTTTGTGTTACCAAATTCATGCTTAGTTATCATTGTGTTGTGGTTAGCTATTGTTGTTGGTGTACAAACTATTGGGGAAGTCTTGAGTACCTAAAAGTAAGCCTTGAACCATTTGAATGGACGTGTACACCATGTGTGCAACTAAAAAGCCCTTACAAAATCAATGTTCAATTTTTTTATTCTCAGGGTTGTGCTCACACACTCTAGGCATGAAATTCCCTGTTTATAATATTGTTATGCCTAGTTGGAACAAGGGATTGGCGTTAGATTTTTATCTCGAGGTCATGTGCAGAACTATCAACTCGTTCTCATGTACCACGATTTTAGTCTCAATAACCGCAATTGCATCACCACTATCGCGGTCAAAAGTCTCGTGATCTCCATACCTGAGGGCTGGTTCTGGCAGACATCAAAATTTTTGTAGACCCTTAGCTGCCCCCGAAACCTTCTATAGCACTACCTCATGAGCTTATCTATTTGTACTAGCATAGATTTGGTTTGATAATTCTAATATTGGCCTAAAGTGCTTTGCTTATAGGTACTAAGTTACTCTAAAATGGGAGACTTTAACGACACTCGATTCATGTCCGCGCAATGCCAACACTAGTACAATATAAACTTCCATAGAACAAAGCTACTCCCTAAAAGGGGTATCAACCTAGACAAGGTAGAAGAGAAGTTTCCAAAATTCCATGCTAAGCTCACTACAACTAGGTGGATGTGTTTTGCCCCTGAACTATGCCTTGCTAATGAGCAATGGGTATGTGAGTTCTATGCAAACCTCTGAGTAGTCTCCCTCGCAAACCCAGTCATGAAAATTCTGGGTAAGTAGGTGCACTTTGGAGTAGAGCAAATTAATGTAGTGTACGATTTTCCAAATACTGACATAGGGGAATTTCATGCCAAGGCATGCGAGCAAGGGACTTGGATAGCTGATATCTTATATCCTGGAAAATAAGTCCCATGGGCCACCATCAAGAGAGATATTTTGATGAAAGACTTCAAGGCTAAAGCTAGGTTATGGCAGAACATAATCTGTAGTAGAGTCTCACCATGCACTCATATGAGAATTGTCATAGACATAAAAGCTCAAATGGTAGCCTACATCTTATCCAACATTACGCTAAATATGGGCGAGATTTCTCTCTCCAAGTGGCGGTACTTCAAGAACCAGGGAGGTACTCATTTTCTCCTTCCTTCCCTTATCATTGAATTATGAAGGAGAGAAAAAGTAGAGAAGTATGACACAGACACTTAGGTGCACCCTGGCTCTCTCATCTACCTACAAAAATTCAAAGGAGAAGGAGCACCAGGTCAGAGTAAGAAGAGGAAGATGGACTCAGGAAAATTAGTCTAAGAGGTCACAGACTCTTGTAGACCCTCACCAACCACTACCTTTGATGATATATCTATTCAGATGCAAGAGGTGAGGGAATTATTGTCCAGACTGCCTCAGGGACCAGGAGAGTCCTCCATTGCTCATCACTCATACATATCCCCGTCAGACTATGAAAAATACAAGTGGGAGCAAGAGAAGTATGGAGCCACTGTCGCCCATTTGGAGAGATCTTATTCAGTCTTGGCTGCTTCTCACAGAGACTTCAAAGACTCACATAAGAAGATGGTGAAGAGAGAAAAGAAAAGAGATAAATTTTTCAAAAGTTGTGGAAGGGGGTGAAAGGCATCTTTAAGGTGCTCAAACTCAACCACCCAATACCTACATCAAGATTAGATAGTGAGAATGAGGCACCTACAGAGTGGTTAGCTGATGATGCGGGTGGTGGTGATGCTGAGTCAACCGAGGTAGACAACTCTTGATGCAGATATAGGGAGACCCTCTTACTTTTGCTTTCTTGCATATTCAGTGAGGACAATGCATTCCTTTTTTATGGGGGTGTCCCCATATCTATATTATTTGGGTGATGCATTGCTGGATATATGCTTTTATGATTGTGTTGGGATGACACTCTGGATATTATTTTTATCATGTTTTGAGATGCTATATTTTTTGGGTACCCTGATGATGCCTCTATTTTATGGATTATCATGCTTTTCTTCTATTTTTAGAATTCTTTTGATTTTTTTTATCTTGTTGATGCACGACTAGGTTTGCCTTGTGACGAATTGAGTGACGACATTCTTAAGGGTAAAGCATCATGTTTAGGTTTGAGGCATAGATGTAGGAGAATTTTGAGTACCCGTAGCACAAATGTAAAGAATGCAAGGGATGTTTGAGTACCTATGACATTTTATTTTCTTAAAATTGGCAGTCGTTTTATACACCATTAGCAAAGTCTGAGTATCTATATGGTTAGCTTTCCCATGTTGAGCCTAAATGTGAGACTATGGCTTTGGTTGTAGCCATAGTTTAGGAAATTGCATATGGTGCTAATTTAAAACAAACAACCCCCTTCGTCCAATATTTTCAAAAATCAAGAGCATGGATGTAAGCGACTTTGTAAAAAAACTTTTTCTCTTTTTGTCACCTTGCATATTGTTGGATTATAAATAATGTTAAATGCTCAAATTTTGTCCCGCATAAGGGACAATTGAGCCTCCTTGATGAGTTTTTGCATACCATGAGTGGTGAGCTTTTTGCATTCATCTCTCATGAAATTGTGTTATCTAGAACTTGCCCCATTGGTCTCTCAAGGCTAGTATTGATTGTATGTGATAAGAGAACTGATCTTAGGACATCCTTGTAATTTTGAAAGCCACTTTATCCTTAAAAGCCAACCCAAATATAATTGTAACCCCTAGTTACCCATTTTTTGCCTTTGGACCTTTCTTTGGCAAACACATTACAAGCCGTGAACCATTATTTTTATCCTTCTTTTGAACAATACCCTCCTTGAACTTGAAAATGCAACTTCAGGGTAAAATCCTAAGTTGGGGGTGGTATAGTTGACGGAGAGAAGTTGGAGGCCACGAGGTGTTAATAGAATGCCAAGGTGCCTAAGTGATGTAAAAAAATGTTTAGAGAAAAAAGAAAGGATCCAATAAAGGATAGAACTGAATGAATGGTTCAAGAAAATAAGATAAAAGAAAAGTGTGAACAAAGAAAGCGAGTTGTAGGCATGAGAAAAGAGAGAAAACAAAGAAGAGTGGCCAATAGTCAAAAAGAAAGTTTAAAAGGTGTGATGTTGACGTTCAAGAAAGGGAGTAGCCATGCTTTTCCCAAAAATATCATACCCTAATCTAAACCTACATTACAAGCTTAGAAAGTGCTTTGAGATCTCCAACCATTTACTTTCTCTATAGTGGATATTGAAAATAGGGGCGAGCCTATAGTTTAACACTTGTTGCATTGAGATTTCTTTTGTGTAAGAGAGAGAGTTTGTGCACTTAAAATTCCTTGTTGCATATTTTGTAGCTTTATGTGAGGAATTCTCTTTCTTTTGAGGACGACTTGTGAAACAAGTTGAGGTAGGTAACTTTGTCACCTTCCGGTATTGAAGCAAATGGCGTATAACTTAGTTTTAATAAAAAGGGAGTCATTTCTAGAGTATTGGTTTTTGGTTGCTTGGTCACTCCTTGAATTCCCTATGTAGCCTTGATTTTAGTATTTTATAAGGAGGGGTGTAGCAAAGTTAACATAGCTTATGTGCAATGGGTTATATGTGGTTGTTATTAGAGTCAAGGTCATTGTGATATTTGAGGCATAAAGGTTGGGCTTAAATAATTGTGTCTCATGATAAGAGTTAGTGTTTCTTGAGGACAAGAAAACACTTTGAGTTAGGGGTGTTGATGAGTGGTGAGTTTACCACAAAACCACACTTATTGTTCATGCACATTACCTTGTTATAGATGAACAAATGAGACATAATTGTAATTATATGCACTAATATCCACATCTTAAAGGCATAGTGTTAACGGTTGGAAGGATGAGGATTGGAGCTCAAAATGATCAAAAAGGGAGTAAGAAAGTGCAGTCAAAGACCTAAAATAGAAGGACCTCAGGTACCGCGGTCGTGATCTTCTGAATGCGGTCACAGAAGTCAATAATGGTCAAAAAATCACGGTCATTGAAGATAATATTGGTCGCGGCCATATACACATGATCGTGACCTAGCGAGGAGTTTAGCCCAAGGGCAAAACTGTAATTGCATGTGCTGATCCCAATTTTACAAAAATGACTCAAACCCAATCATTAAAAAAAAATCATCTTCCCTAATTTTTAGGTTTATTTTTGTATAGTTAATAGCCTCCATTTTGGGAGAAGAAAATATTGTTTAAATTTTGGGTGAAGAATATATTGGAGACTTTCTATGTGGAAGATTTTGCTCACCTCCATTGTTGATATTGTGGGAGAGCCAAGATTGAAGTAACATTCGCTTAAATCTTCAAAAAATCATTTCAATAGAGATTATGGGTATATCTATGATTATTTATCTTATTTGTAGCTATATCTCCCTATTGAGGTTATGCGTGAATAGGGGTTTGAGTGTGTGTGGGTTGTTATTGTTAGCATCCATTTGGTACTTCATGTTTATGGGTTAGTCATTGCTATTATACTTTGGTTGGGATTTTATAGGTGAAAGCCCTAAATACCTACAAGGGTTTGATGGGTGAAAGCTCCAAGCACTAGAAAGTTCAAGGCCATCTTCAAAAGAAAGGTTTTGGGTGAACTTTAGGAACCCATATAACCCTCGAAAAAGGGATGTGGAGACAAAAACAATTATAGACAATTAGGTGTGTAGTTTTCTAAATTTTCACTATGTTAGACATAAGGGTGAATATGAGGTTAACTATGCCATGGGTATCATCCTAGAAATAGGGATGCCTAGATTGAGGTTGTGGTTACCAATTGTTGAACACACCTATTAGGTATTTGAAAGAATCAATGGGTGAAAGTTTGTTATTTTGTCAAAAGACTAGCATCAAAACATATAACAAAGCCTACCCATATTTGATTTACTAAATTGATGTTGATTAATAACTCCCACATGGCACTCCCTTAGTAACACATAATCATAAGATCCGTGCAAATTTCTAAACTTTAATTATTCATAGCCCCAAATTTATACTAGAAAAACACAAAAAGGAATATTACTGTTGGAACCCATCTCCCCTATTTTATCTTTTTGTACAGTTTGTTTGAATTTAATTTGTATATATTATTTTGAATTAATTTGATCGCCAATCACATTGTTCCTCGTGGATTCGACCCTGACTCCAAAGTTGGGTAAATATATCGACGACAACCATCTTGTACTTAATTGACATGTAAGTTGAGCGTTATCACATTTATATGAGTGATTATGGTAAATCTCTTATGATGAGGGCACATGTTTGATGAATGTGGGTGATTTGTATGATGTCCTTTATTGATCAATGTGAATGGGTTTGCCAACTTGGTGATTCAATTCTCGAGCCTCGGATGTTTGTAAGTAGTGTTCTTGAACTGTCAATTGGGTACATAACATGCTTACTGTAGTAACTTGCACTTTGTCTATTCATTTTAGTACTAGATTGAGTGTCTTTCATGTAGTAGAATTTTAGAGTCTCCTCTTCTTATGATTCTTATAGTGAAGATTTGTTCGAGGACGAATAAGGGTTTAAGCGTGGGGTGATGATCTAAGGTGATTTTATACACTTCGGTGTCATTATTCTAGCTTAGTTTTCCATGTTTTGGGGATAAATTGTATGATTAATGTGCTAATTATGATATAAATTAGAATATAAGTGTTCAAGTTTGTGATTACAATGTGCAAAGTGTATTTCTAACAAGTTTGTACTTAACTGGGTTACTTAGAGTTCAATCGGGGAAACTAGTGTTACCAGCTTGAGCTTGGTGCGTGTCTAGGTTATCTCAATGGATTCTAAGTTGTTAAATGAGTTTCAAATGATTTAATAGTGTATTTATATTTGGAACCACTTCTTTATAATTTTCAATGTTTAATTGAATCAAACTAAGAGTCAAAACTATATCTTACAGATCAACAAGGGCAAGCCCCTGTCTTAGAACATGTTTTGAGTTCACCATTCTAGATTTTATGCTGTTTTGATCTCTAAACCGTGGTGTAAACTTATTTATTATCTTTTTTTAGCTAATTATGGAGATATATTTATGATAAAAATGTTGGAAATGCATTTGAAACACACTACAAAAGCTGGAATTAAACACAAAGCACAAGGTGAAGTTTGGACGTTGAAATGGCACATTCCAATGAACCATTATGATTTTGGTGCAGCACATTACTCTTGACATGAGATAGGAAATGTGGAATGTTACTATTTTAATGATATAACAACATCGACCCACCACTCATGCCCATGAAGAGAGCAACGCGACACATTGACAATTCCCTACACGGCCAAAATGTTCCAATATAAATAGAATTTGTTTTACACATTGTACTCACTTTTTGATGTTTTGTAACAATTGAGAGGCTGCTGATACACGTTTTTAGGTTTTATATTATTTATATTTAGTTTCTTTCATGGTTTAGATCATCAATTCGATTAATTGGATGATGATTATGTCTATTAGAGGCAAAACGCCCCCTTTCCGGGGTTAAAGCTAAAAACAAGACTACTATCGTTATGAATTGATGTCATTTGATTTGCTTATCATTTTTGGTTGCTTGTTTATACTTGTTTTAACTATTTCAAGGATTCATGGACCTTATATATTCATTGTCAACATTGTGATCTCAGGAGGGGGAATAGGAAGATAGAACTTAGGGATAAACAAGGTAAGGTTCTTATTCCTTCCTGAAATAAGGAATTCGAATTAGCATCTAGGGAAGGGATATACCTAGAATCCTTGATTGATTCACACAAATGATGATATCTTTATTCAATTAATTGGATTATTACATCCCTGCTCAATGATGTAATTATAATGTCTAAGTTAGGTAAACGATTAGAGATCGGGAGACAATGATCATACGATAAACCTAACCAATCAACAACCAAGATAAATTATTTAATGAATGAAGTTTAATAGCGTAGTATGATTGTTCTAAGTGCTTTAACCCTGGGCTTTAGTCTATTGATTGTCTTAAGTATTTATATTATGCATTGCTTACTTAACTTTAGTTTAAAAATATTCAAAACTCTTTTTGGTTACTTTGCATCAAATTAATCTTAGAAGTTAAACTAGAATTGAATAGTTGATGGAACTAGTCCTTGTGGGATTGATACTTGTCTTTATTTAACGCCATTATATTACTTGATAGACCACATACACTTGGGTGTGCGCTACCACAAATCCTCTAGGAGTGATTCTAGTCTTCAAACCCTATAGGTTTTGATAGTATCTAAGTGTATTTCTATAGTGTAAAGAAAAAGAGATACATGCATTGAAATGTGTGTGGGGGGGAGGGGGAGGGGGGTTTGTTGGTTTGGAAGGTTATTTTACCAAAGTCTAAACAAACTAGGAATTTAAGGCAACAATTGTTAATAAGATTTCAATCTGGAATGAGTCTTGGGATTATGTCTTCCTAGGGGAGAATAATTCATGGGTTCATGATCATTGAGAGAAAATTATAGTCAACAAATACATGGGTAGAATAGTTTAGGAGTTCATGAGGTTAATTTTTTAACTAAACCTCAAGATTATCATCCATGGACCTTTTCAGATACTCATGAATGTGGCAATCAAATTCACCTAATACCTCAACTAGGAATCCCTATTTCTTGGAAAATACCCAAGACCTAGCTAATTCTCAGCTCACTGTTATTTCTAAGATAATGAAAAGATAATAAGCTACATCTAACTATTGTTTACTAGTGCCTTGTCATGCATATTCCTCTTTCAAGAATAATTTAGAATCCAAAGGTATACTCCAATCCCTCTTTCAAAGATGAAGTGAGATTTTTGGAATTTGGGGCTTTCACCCACAAATACATTTTGGGAATTTGGGGTTTCCACCAAAAAATCCAAACTGAATCAAGCAAGCATAAGAAAAACCCACAATCAATGACCAAGAATATACACTGATAAATCATAAGCCACATATATTTTCACTCTATTTCAACGTAATCCTAAGATAAGTGTTTAGCTACTCAAGAAATTAGGGAGAAGAAATATACCAAAAGGGTCATTCAATGCATCCATGGAGATTGAAAGTAAGAAGATACTTCAATTTAACTACAATTTCACTAAACTCAAATTGGAAATATATATACAATAGTTTCCCAAATTAGTAGGGTTTACAAAGTCTCTAAATTCAATTCTCAAAGTGGTGAATATAAACAAAGAAAGGGTTTTTGCCTTTTGTGGGATTTGGCGTCGACTTCAGAAAATTACATAATTTCCCCAGGGTATAAGCCAGCTATGCCGAGATCGCCGCATCATTCCCTCGATCGTGGCTACTGCGATGGCCGTAAGAACCTCATTATCGCTGATAGTATACCAAGCTTGACTTTTTTCAATCATGGCCCTCGGTCCACAATCACGGGAACTGAGGTTCAGATCCTTCTCCTGCTCTAGCCTTTTGCACATTTTTTCCCTTTTTGATCCTTTTTCGCTCATTTCACTCCTTTTTTTCCTATCACCTATAGACAGACAAAATGTGGGAATTAGTTCATTGAAATGTCAGAATTGTCTCATTCCTATCATTAAATCATAGTAATGTGTTTGGATTTCAATGTGAATGAGTGGTAACTTTACCAATCATCAACACCCTCAACTTGAATATTTTCTTGTCCCCAAGCAATGCTACCTCTCAGTCAATAAGACAAATGCAAATTTAAGCCCCTTTATACAATAAAATGATCTTAATGACTTCAAACTCAATTAACATCAACATCTATGTCTCAATCATTGGGAAAGTTGTTCTCATGTCTCCCCTCAGCATGAAACACCATCTCATGGATGCACAAGACTTTAAGGAATAATAATGGAACAATTATTTACTCTATAGAAGTGACTCCCTATTATTAGCAACTCAACTATACTCCTTTGCCTATTTTTTCAGAGAATGACAATTTCAACTTTCTCGATTCGTCTACATGCCACCTCACTATAAAGAAATCCCAAACAACACATTATCTAATATGAAATAAGGGATTTTAGTACAGAACACACTCTCTCAAAAAGACTCTCTCAAGCTAACAGGTATCATACCATATGCTTTCCTTTAATTTCAATCACCACTACAATAAATAAACTTGGTTGGAGATAGCCAAAGACCTTTTCCCCTTGTAACGTAGGTTCGGGAAATGGTATGCTATCATTTGTGTACAAAGTGACTACATCCTACTTTAACACCTACATCACCCAATTCAACCAAACTTTTGACCATGGACCACTTTATTTGTTTCCAAAATTCACACATGCCTAATTTCACTACCTTGATTTACCCAATTCCTTGAAAGCATTTTCTTCTGACTATTTCTTTTACACTCCATGCTATTCCTTCTTTTGATGGGTCCTTTTTTCACTTGTTTGATTTCTCTCTTTTCTTAGAATTATATACATCAACTTAGATAATCATGGCCCAAGGTCATCTCTTCCAAACTTACCACCCCCAACTTAGGCATTTGGCCTCAATTTTCATGTTACAAGTTCAAGGAGGGTAGGTTTCAAAAGAGAGAAAATTTTTGAATAGTTCAAGGCTTGTAGTGTGGTTCCCAAATAAAGTTTTGAAGACTCAAAATGGGATACTAAGGATACTATTTTATGTATGGGTAGGCTATTTAGGCTAAAGTGGGCTCCTAATGTTTACCAAGAAGGCTTACGATCATTTAATAAACCAACTATAATCACAATTATCCTTAAGATACTTACGGGTCAAGTTCTACATGGAACAAGTATGCATAAGAGTTAGACAATTATGCTCACTACACATGGCATGCAAACTTTTCAAGGAGGCTCAACTACACTTCCTGCTATAGATAAAAAGGAGTATTCACCAATTTATACAATCTAAAGACTTTGGAGTCATAAAAAGAGGTAAAGTATTGTTACAACATTATTCATGTCCATGCCCTCGATTTTCAAAAAAATTTGGAGGGGGTGTATGCTTCGCATTTCCACCACACATAATTTTCTATTTATGTCACCAATTCAAGCTATCATCTTACATTTCAGCTTTCATAAGGGAAAACCATATGGTTACTCATATTTTATCATTGTTATAAGGGTGATCCTAAATCCAAAATGCCATGGGTACTTAGATTTCCATTCCATTTATAGAGTTGATGCTACGTGTAGTCATACTTTCCCTGCATCCATGGTATAAAAACCAATCATGATGATTTTCCCATATGAATGTCGTTACTCAATATATCATAGGGAATGGCTCGTCCAATATTATCATGACCTAGATAAAAATAAACAAACTAAAAAAGAAAGAAGCAACTAATCCATGAAATATGGGCACCATCAGAGTGCTCTAACATTACATCCCAGAATGTAAATAAAATCCATCAAAAATAACATAAAAACATCCATAAATATCTCAATAATACAGGCCAAATAAATGAATATGGAGATGGCCACCCCAACTATGAAGCGTGCAGTGACCACACTGCATAATCGATAAAGCATAAAAAAAGAAAAAGGGTCCTCCCTGTGACCACATCAATTGCTGTTGTCCCCCTCAAACTCTGTCTTATCTTTAGCATCATCACAACGGACCACTCAGTTGGGGCCTCATCATCAATATCATCTCTGAATATAGGGAGACTGTCTCTGGGTTTCAGGTCCTTCCAAAGGCCCTTTACACCCTTCCATATCTTGGTGAAAAACTTGTCTCTCTTCTTCTCCCTCTTCTTCATCTTCTTATGTGAGTCTCTGAGCCCTCTGTGAGACTCTGCCAAAGATGAGTAGGCCCTATCAAGACTTTTAATAGTGGATCCCTGCATTCTCTGATCCTCCAAGTACATCACATAATCAGACTAAGCTACATAGAAATATCGGGTGGTAGAAGTGTCATGCCTCAAATCCTATTAGGGTGGATAGGCACCCGTATCCGTAAAGGCCTGAAAGAACCAATTCATATCCTTGTACTTCTCATACATGTAACTATGACAACTAAAGCTTCTAACAAATATGATACTATGTATCGATGAGAATAATTACATAGGTAAGCACAAACTTATATATACAACACTTGACCGTTGGGCCACCACGTCTAAAGGCAAGACACTACCATAACTTTACATTAGTCTACAAAGCCTCTAAAAAATACATAGACTTATTTAGGTTCGGGAAAAACCCCGCCCTACTCTTTACTTACTACACAATACCAAACTATATGGAATAGACTCGAAGAGTCCCGAATTAACCTGGAGCTCACCAATAGTCACTGAATAGATTGCACTCCTACTAGTGAGGCGTATGAGATGAAGTGCCTGCGCCTGCAGTATGAAATATAGGTCCCCAATGAGGGACGTCAGTATGAAAATATGTAATAAATATGTAAGTCTGAGGGTAACAACACATGTTGAAGAGCTCAACAGAAATCAGATATAAGTGTATAAGTAGTACTATTAGACAACATTTATATATACTTATGGGACTACATACATTATGTTCCTTTTTTCATTTTTACCTTTATTACTTCATAATATTATTAAGCCATATATAATGTAAATGACCAGCTGATCAGTGGTAAATAGTTAAATTAGGATCGGCCCATGCTAGGCTTATGCCCCTAAGCTACCACCTATATATAAAGATTGGGAACAACCCATGCTAGGATTATGCCCTTGAGCTGCTACCCACATATAAAGGTATCGAGATCATCCCATTCTATGCATATGCCCCTGAATTGCCACTCATTTTACAGATTTACATTATTTAATTTATTTAGCCTTTGAGATTGTTACTTTGGTGGTCATAACATTATGGTATCTTGAACCAATAATATGCTAATAAAAGACATATAGATGGACACTTAATGCAACAACAATAAGGTAGGGAGCTGTTGGTACATAAATGAAGTATTTAGGAGTTGAAAATAACATATGGGTGTCATTTTGAACAAACGAAGAACTCCTGAAATTTTCTAGTGAAGATAGACATGTAGGTTTATTAATAATCATGTTTTGAGGTGTTTTAACATGTTAGAAAGTGGGAACAAGGTCATTGGCTTCCTTGAATGTAATTTGCAGCTATTATGTATCCCTTGTTATAGGATAAGCTTGGAAGCTTACTGAATGGAACAAATGTCTGATTTGATTCCAAAGAGTGCAAATAGAGTATGCCTTACATACCTGGTTATATAACTTAGAAACTAAACCGACTTAACTTTCCGCCTTTTAGATTACTTATCTACAATAAAATATATGGTAAACTATATTAGTAACCAACTAATACATTTAGGCTACTTAACTTTACCCAAAATAGTAACCAGGCAGTAAGCCATTAATCATTCAATCAAGGGTGTTATTTTAATCTTTTTCTCCTCCAATTACACCCATATACCATACAAGTTCTTATAAGATTCACCGAAATCACCTCGGCTTCATTACACATTCCAAACAATACTCAAAATAGATTGGTTAGTAAATAAATGCAATAATTGGTTTGGTGGTGTACCATCATACCTTTCTATATATTTCATTACAAACTAATCATACCTTTATCCAACATCAACCTAGCATCCCGTAACATATACATACGAAACAGTCCATAAAACAACTTTAAATCCTTTTTATTGTAGCATTCAATTATTGAACTCATCATCTCTTGAGTTCTCAATAATAAAACATCCATAATTCTCTTTCAAATTCACATACAAGGACAACAAAATGGAGCAGTCACCTTACCTCAATTCTGCAACTTATTCTTTTAAATTGAACTCCTCAAAACTTCAATTTTCACTTTTCTTCACACTTTAAACCAAAGAAAAAAAAGAGTTATCTCTTAATAACAAAGAAAAAGTGAGCAAGTAGCTTGTTCTATATTCATCCATGTATTTATAATTAGGCACCTATAGCAGTTTTCCTAATCTTCCATGAGATAATTAAGGTAAACCATAAATTTTTTAACTTACCTTAGGCTGCAATGGTGAGGGTTTCTTCAAGAACCCAAGAAGGAATTTTAGGGATGCTCCTTGTTGTTTTAGAGAGTAGAGAGATTTTCTGAAATATGCTCTTTTTTGTGACTTCGAAATGAAGTAAAATGACCAGAAACTTAGCCTTATAAAGGCCCTATTTTGTCCACCTCCTTAGCTGTATTTTTGACCTTAAAATTGGTCAAATTGGTCCAAGTAGGTGATGCACCTACTTAAGTGTTCAAGCTGCTCAGATTTTCAAAATAGGTAATGGACCTTCTTACTTAAATTCTTCTTTTGGGCTCAATTAACTTGGGCCTTTGGCAAATTTTTGTTTTGGGATATTTATCCATTTTCTTCCTCTTTTATTCAATTTGGTCCCAAATAAGTATATTAGTATAAGCCCAAATTTGGTCTATAGCCTTAGTTCCATTAATTTTGTCCAAATAGCTTAAGTAGGTGACTCACCTACTAGCTTAATTAAGTAAGGCTAGCACCTCAATATTATATTCCATTTCCAGCTCCTAATCCCTTTAATCTAACCTTTAACTTATACACACTTGGTTACTTTAAACTTTAGATTCTAATACTAGCTTACGATCCCAAGTTTAAATAGTCATATCAATATTAAATTGGTCGCATCACATTAAACTGTACGGGAAGTATCTATAATTCCATCTACACCATTAATACTTGCATAACAAATCTCATTTGTTACCTATACCACAAAGCTATACCAGGTTCTAAAGAATTAGAACAAGTACAAGCAAAATATGGGATCGTACATCCTTCCCTCCTTAGGACCATTCGTCCTCGAATATTAGCATAACTATCCAACCAAAAAAAGTTCAAGCCTAAGTTTAATATCCCTATTATCATATAGTACTTATATATTACACTTACTTATTTTTTCTCAAATTCAGCATCTTGGACTTTCTCTTCATATTTGAACAAATGGGGGTACTTAGATTTCATCGCTTCTTCAACTTCCCATGTTGGTTCCTCTAAAGCACTTTTATAGAAGATATTTTCTTATTCCTTAACTTCCTAACTTATCGATCTAGGATAGCAATAAGTATTTGTTCATAGGTAAGATATTCTATAACTTGTACATCTTCAGTAGGAATGATATGATATGGATCTCCCATGCACTTTCGAAGCATTGAGATATGAAATACTAGATGAACTGTTGAGAACTCTTGGGGTAGCTCTAATTCATAAGTGACTTGGCCAAACCTTTGAGTAGTCTTGTATGGGCCTATATAACATGGACTTAGCTTTCCTTTCTTACCAAATCTCATAACTCCCTTCATTGGTGACACCTTCAGAAATATCCAATCACCTATAGTAAACTCTAGCCCCCTCCTTCTAATATTTGCATATGACTTGTGTCGACTTTGGGCTATTTCTAGCCACTTTTGGACCAGTTTAATCTTTTCCATAGCTTGATGAACAAGATCTTGTTTGAATAAGGGAGTTTCACATGCTTCAAACCATCCAATTGGTGATCTACACTTTCTTCCCTACAAAGCTTTATATGGTGCAATTTTATACTTGAATGCTAGCTATTATTGTAGGCAAACTCGATAAGAGGTAAATGATCATCCCAACTACCTTTAAAGTACAATACACAAGCTCGTAGCATATCTTCAAGTGTTTGAATGGTACATTCTTCGTGTCCATCTGTTTGAGGGTAAAAAACTGTCCTTAGATTCACTTGTGTTCCCAAATTTCTCAAGAAAGACTTCCAAAATTTTTTAGTAAATTGAGCTCCTCGATCTGATATAATAGAGATTGGAACTGCGTGCAGTTGAAGTAATATATAATTTGGCATATTCTTCAACTGTGTAAGTGGTTCTAACCAGTAGAAAGTGTGTTAATTTGGTAAGCCTATCAACTATCACCCATATGGAATCAAACCTTCAGGATGTACGAGGCAAACCAGTGATGAAATCCATGTTTATTATGTCTCACTTTCAGATTGGAAAATCTATACACTGCATATAACCCCTGGGCTTTTGGTTCTCTACTTTAACTCTTTGAAAATTTGGACATTCAGCTACAAACTATGCATTGTTCTTCTTCATGTCACCCCACCAATACATCTTTTTCAAATCATGGTATATTTTTGTTAACCCTAGATGGATGGAATACCTTGAATGTTGTGTTTATGTCATAATCCTCTTTCTTAGCCTATCTACATTAGGCACACACAATCTGTTTTGGCACCGAAGTACTTCTTGAATAAGCTCAAATTCCTTTGTCATACCACATTGCACATTCTCCTTATGCTGTAATAGAATAGGATTTGCATATTGCTTCTCTTTTACTTCAATTACTAGTGAAGATTCTGCAGCATTATCCATAATAAGCCCCTCATCTAGAGTTTCAAGAAGGTAAACCCCCATATTAGCTAGTTGGTGTAGATCCTTAGTCATCCCTTGTCGTTCTATAGACTGCCCATAAGTGACTATCATAGACTTATGACTTATTGCATCAGCTACCATAATTTGTTTTCCCGAATGATACAGGATATCAACATCATAGTCTTTTAATAACTCAAGCCATCTTTGTTGCCTTAAATATAGGTCCTTATGATTAAAGATATATTACAAACTATTATGGTCAGTATATATGTCAAAATGAATCCCATACAAGTAGTGACGCCATATCTTCAAAGCAAATATAATCCCTACTAGCTATAGATCATGCGTTGGATAATTTTTCTCATATGGCTGTAATTGTCTTGAGGCATATGCTATGACTTTACCATGCTGCATCAATACACACCCTAAGCCAATTCTTGAAGCATTACAATACGTTGTATACCCTTCTGTGACTTTTGGAAGTACCAATACGGGTGTAGAAGTCATCTTATTCTTCAGATCTTGGAAACTTCTTTCACATGTATCATTCCATTGAAACTTGGATGCCTTGTGTGTTAGCTTTGTTAAAGGTGCAAAAATTGAAGAAAATCCTTCAACAAACCTTCTATAATAACCTTCTAACCCAAGGAAACTACGAACCTCTGTAGGCATTATAGGTCTTCGCTAGTTCTTCACGGCTTGGATCTTTTGAGTATCAACCTTTATTCCTTCATCAGATACAATATGACCTAATAATGCCAGAAATTTTAACCAAAACTCATATTTGGAGAACTTTGCATATAGCTTACGATCACGAAGAATCTGTAACACCTGTCGTAAGTGACTGGCATGGGCATTATTTGATCTCGAATAAACTAGAATATCATCTATAAAAACTATCACAAACACATCCAAGAATGGCTTGAACACCCTATTCATCAAATCCATAAAAGTTGCAGGTGTATTATTTAGCCCAAAAGACATGACTAAAAACTCGTAATGACCATACCATGTTCAAAAATCTGTCTTGGGTATGTCCTTCTATTTGACCCTCATTTGGTGGTAACTATACCTCAAATCAATCTTTGAAAACCACTTGGCGCCTTGCAACTGATCAAATAAGTCATCAATTCTTGGAAGGGGATATTTGTTCTTAATAGTCACCTTGTTCAGTTTCCAATAGTCAATACACATTCTCAATGAGCCATCGTTCTTACGCACAAATAACACTGGTGCACTCCAAGGGGACACACTAGGCCTTATAAATTCTTTTTCTAGAAAGTATTTCAATTGCTCTTTCAACTTCCATAATTCTGCCTGGGGTATTCTATACAGAGTATTTAAAATCGGTTGAGTACCTGAAATCACATCAATAACAAAATCTACTTCTCGTTCTGGAGGCAAACCTGGAAGATCTTTAGGAAATACTTTGGGAAATTCATTCACTACTGGAATAGTTTGAAGAGTTGGTGGCTCTGCATATGTATTCTTCACCCTAACTAGATGACATATGCAACCCTTGGAAATTATCCTTTTTTCCTTAAAATAAGAAATAAATTTACCTCTTGGTGCACCAATATTACCCCTCCATTCAAGGATTTCCTCTGTTGAAAAATGGAAATACACCTTCTTAGTTCGGCAATCTATTGTGGCATAACAAGAAGCCAAACAATCTATACCCATTATAGCTTCAAAATCTACCATTTCTAACTCAACCACTTTAGTAATTGTATTGCGACCGTAAATAGTTATTATACACTTTTGATACACTCTCCTAGCAAGGATAGATTCACCAATCGGCGTAGATACTTCAAGTGGCTTAACTAGCAATTCTAGTGTTTTTTTTAACTTTCCAGCAACTAATGGAGTTACATATGATAATGTACAACCTGGATCAACTAATGCATATACATCATATGAAAAGATGGATAATGTACTTGTAACCACATCTGGAGAAGCCTCTGAATTTTATCGATTTGCTAAAGAATATTTACGATTCAAAACTCCACTAGAGCTAGCTTCTTTTTAGCACCTCTACCATGACCTATAGGTTGTACACCTATACCTGAATAAGGCACCGATGATGATGATGCAACAGCTGATCCAGTAGGTCATGCCATACCACCTATTCCCCTTTGAGGATATTCTGTCATTATATGTCCTGACATACCACACCAAAAGCAAGCATTTGTCCTAAACTGACATGCACCTAAATGAAGCTTTCTATATTATTTACATGGCTGCCGAGGAGGCGTTAATTGGCTCATACTACCTTTCTCTTGATACCCTGCTGTTTGTGAACTCTAACTTCCACTTCTTTGCCCAAACTAGTTGCCCTTAGACCCTTGAAACTATGGTGGAGCACTAGCTGCAGAATAAGAAGATAATGGCCTAGGCAGTCTATCAGAAAACCAAGGCCTAAACTCTCTTTTGGATGCCATAAACTGCCCCCTAGATCTAGACCTCTTGGAATACCCTCTTTCCAATTCTTGTGTTCTTCTTATTTGCCTATGATCCTCCATTTTTTGTGCAAATACTTGTATCCTTGCTATGTCCATGTCTTTGTTCAAAGAAGCAATAGTACAATCTCTAACTAGATATGGATCCAATCTATCCATATATCGATGAACTCTATCATCCATTGTAGCTACTATATTAAGAGTATACCTAGCCAAAGAGTTAAAACAGAGGTTGTACTCCCCCACGCTCATATTCCCTTGGAGAAGATTCATAAACTGATCCGCACGGGCTTCTCAAATCTCAAATGGAAGTTAATAATCAAGAAATTTGTCTTTTAACTCTTTTCAAGTAGCTGAAGGTGCATCAATATCCCTAGATCATTTCTAGTCTTCATACCAAAATATAGCCTCCCCATTGAATCTATATGCTGCTAGCTCAACTGTCTCTTAACCCGACACATTCATGATATCTAGAGCCCTTTGGATTTTATCAATAGTCCTGTGGGTCTTCAAAAAGATTTGATCCAGTGAATGTGGGAGGATCCAATTTAAAAAAATCCTATGTTTGTAGGCTAGCTGCCCTATCTGCACCACTAGAACCTGTGGTTGGAATGGCTTGTCCTTGGGCTTGTCCAACAACTATACAAGCCAATAATTGTACCGTATTCTTTAGATCTTGGTCAGTAGCATTAATAGGTGGTTCTGAGGATATGGTTCTTCTCCTTCTTAGATCTTCTGGAGATGGAGGAGTAGAAAAAGTTTGGGTTACAAACTCAGCTTGAGCCTCACTTTGATTAGCTTGTCTAGGTGGTGACTTGATGGTCCCTTCTCCGGCAGCCACATCTATTCGCTTACCTGTATTCTTACTCCTTCTCGTAACCAGCATCTTTACTATAATAAGAGGAAAAAATAGGTTAAATGGTTACATATGAATTCACCTACATTATGGGCTCTATTGCATGATCTAAGATATGAAGAAAAAGAGCCAACACCTAAATATCCTATAGCCTCCTGTTTATAGATGTGGTGCACAACACGCCCATAAATAAGACTCTATATAGACACGGCTTTGTAGACACCTTAGGACAACCTACTTTGATACCACTTTTGTCATGCATCAAATCCTATTGGGGAAGACAGGCACCCATAGCCGTAAAGGCCCGAGAATACCAATTCATAACCTTGTACTTCTCATGCATGTAACTATGACAACCAAAGGTTATGACAAATATGATATTATGTATCGATGATAAAAATTACATAGGCAAGCACAAACTTATATATACAAAACTTGGCCGTTAGGGTTACCACATTTAAAGGCAAGACACTACCATAACTTTACATTAGTCTACAAAGCCTCTAAAAGATACATAGACTTAGCTAGGGTCGGGACAAGCCCCCGCCCTACTCTTGACTTACTGCACAATACCAAAAAATATAGAACAAACTCGGAGGTCCCCAAATCAACCTGGAGCTCACCAATAGTCACTGAATAGTCTGCGCTCCTACTAGTGAGGTGTATGAGATGAAGTACCTATGCCTGGAGTATAAAATACAGATCCCCCATGAGAAATGTCAGTACAAAAATATGTACTGAATATGTAAGGCTGAAGGTAACAACACATGATACAAGAGCTCAATAGAAATCAAATACAAGTGTATAAGTAGTACTAGTAGACCACCTTTATATATACTTGGGGACAACATACATTACGTCCCTTTCTTCATTTTTACCTTTCTGACTTCATAATCTTTGTAAGCCATATATAATGTAAATGACTAGTTGATCAGTGGTAAATAGATAAATTAGGATTGGCCTATGCTAGGATTACGCCTTGAGCTGCCACCTACATATAAAGATTGGGATCGGCCCATGCTAGGCTTATGCCCCTGAGCTGCCACCCACATATAAAGGTATGGAGATCAGCCCATGCTAGGCTTATGCCCATGAGCTGCCACTTATTTTACAGATTTATGTTACTTAGTTTATTTATCCTTTGAGATTGTTACTTTGGTGATCATAAAATTATGGTACCTTGAACCAATAATCTGCTGATAAGAGACATATAAATGGACACTTAATGCAACAACAATGAGGCAGGTAGCTGTTGGCACACAAATGAAGTGTTTAGGAGCTGAAAATAATACATGGGTCTTATTTGAACAAGCGGAGAACACCTGAAATTTTCTAGTAAACATAGATATGCAAGTTTAATAAAAAGCATGTATTAAGGTGTTTTAATATGTTAGAGAGTGGGAACAAGTTGATTGGCTTCATGAAATGTAATGTTCTGCTATTATGTATCACTTGTTATAGGATAACCTTGGAAGCTTACTTGATGGAATAAATGTCCAATTGCATGCCAAAGAGTGCAAACTAGAGTATGCCTTTTAGATTACTTATCTACAATAGAATATATGGTGAACTAGTATTAGCAACCAACTAACACATTTAGGCTACATAACTTTATCCAAAATAGTAACCGGGCAGTAAGCCATTAATCTATCAATCAAGGGTGTTATTTTTAACCCTTTTCTCCTCCAATTACACCCACATACCATACAAGTTCTTAAAAGATTCACTGAAACCACCTCGGTTTAATTACAGATTCCAAATAATACTCAAAACAGATTGGGCAGTAAACAAATACAATAATTGGTTTGGTGGTGTACCATCATACCTTTCTTATATATTTCATTACAAATTAATCATACCTTTCTCTAACATCAACCTAGCAGCCCATAACATATACATACAAAACAGGCCACAAAGTAGCCTCAAATCCCTTTTATTGTTGCAATCAATTATTGAACACATCATCTCTTGAGTTCTCAATAATAACACATCCATAATTCTCTTTCAAAAACACATACAAGGAGAACAAAATGGAGTAGTCAGGTTACCTCAATTCTGAAACTTAAGTTTTTAATTTGAACTCCTCAAAACTTCAACTTTCACTTTTCTTCACACTTTAAACCAAAGAAGAAAAAAGATCTCTTTTAGTAACAAAGAAAAAGTGAGCAAGTAGCTTGTTCTATATTCAGCCATGTATTTAAAATTAGGCACCTATAGCATGTTTTTCTAATCTTCCATGAGATAATTAAGCTAAACCATAAGTGTTTTCACTTACCTTTGGCTGTAAAGGTGAGTTCAAGAACCCTAGAAGGAATTTTTGGGTTGCTCCTTGTTTTTTTAGAGAGAGTAGAGAGATTTTGTGAAATATACTCTTTTTTGTGACTTAGAAATTAAGAAAAATGACCAGTAACTTGGCCTTATAAAGGCCCTATTTTGTCCACCTCCTTAGCTATATTTTTTATCTTAAAATTGGTCAAATTGATCCAAGTAGGTGATGCACCTACTTAAGGGTTCAAGCTGCTCAAATTTACAAAGTAGGTTATGCACCTACTTACTTAAATTCTTATTTTGGGCTTAATTAACTTGGGCCTTTGGTAGATTTGTGTGTGGGGCCATTTATCCATTTTCTTCTCCTTTTATTCAATTTGGGTCCAAATGAGTACATTAGTATAGGCCCAAATCTGGTCCATAGCCTTGGGTGCATTAATTTAGTCCAAATAGCTTAAGTAGGTGACTCACCTACTAGCTTAATTAAGTCAAGAAAGCACCTCAATATTTTATTCCATTTCCAGCTCCTAATCCCTTTAATCTAACCTTTAACTTATACACACTTGGTCACTTTAAACTTTAGATTCAAATAATAGCTTAAGATCCCAATTTTAAATAGTCGTATTGATATTAACTTGGTCGCATCACATTAAACTGTACGGGCAGCATCTATAATTCCAACTACACCATTAATACTTACATAACAAATATCATCTGTTACCTATACCACAAAGCTATACTAGGTTCCATATAATTAGAACAAGTACAAGAAAACTATGGGATGTTACAGGAAGGATCTCCCAACACCTGAGGCAAACCTGCTACAAGCTCCCTTATTTCTCTTAAATCAATAGATATCTATTCAAAGGGACCCATTGTGTATGACTTGTACGAGTCTATGTCCTTAAATGTCAACTTTCCCAAGTCAATTTTCTTTTTCTAGGTTTTTCTTGGTGATTCTTTACCTCAAATATTGAGAGGATAAATGGGATGGTTTAGGCGCACTCAAGTTTTTCTGGGGTACCCTTCAACCTTTGTTCTCCTGCACAACTCAGTAATCAATGAAAGGAAAGAAGAGGTAAGTATTGCCATGAATTATAAAATACTTTATGTATGAGATACAAGATGACCAACATTTAATGTAATATTTACTAGTATACAAGCAATCATCCGGGCTAACATATATGGAACAATAGTCATGTGTGTGCATGGAGAAACTTGGCTACAAATAATATGTATCTATATCCTTGCATCCACTATGAAATCATTCATCGATGTACACTTCTTGGTGATCGCCCAAGGAACCTCCCTTCCAGGGCACAACTTATTAGCCATCCAACTACCGGGTTCATACCCTTTCGCACCAAATTAGCTCATGTCCTTATCCAATAATCCATATAGATAATCAATTTTCTTAGCCCCTAAGTGCACATTCTTCCTCCGTATCTACGTAACTGGTTAAGAGAAAGATACTACACTAAGGTTATCTCAGAATTCCCTTACCCACTTCTCTTTAGCCCGGAAAGGATGCAGGGAAAAATAACGTCACCCGGTGGCTACCAAGTGGGTGTAAATTGCTGGGAGTTTTTCTAGCACCTTATTTAAGCAAATGCCTCTCTCTAGGAGCAATTTGGTTTTGGAGAGGTTGGAATAACATTGATTGTTGCATTCGGGGTCCATGAATTGGGTTTGATCATATTCTTACATGTTGGGCCTTGAAAACCTAATAACAACACAACAATACTCATCATTACCATTTTCGCGTAAAAACTATACTAAGTTGTCCAATTTATCTCATGGAGTTGTTTCTTGGAGGGATTTGGGAAAGACATAGAATTACAGGATTTTTGGTTAATACTGGGAATAACTCTCAGTTATAGTGATCGCGGACCACTAAGCTGCAATCGTGGTATCAGAGGCAAGATCGGACCAAAACGCTGAAAAGTCAAATCATCTAATTTCATTGCCAAATTGTGTGTCAAATAAAGAGGTATCCTTGTGCACATGAAACTTAGTCTCTAGGTGCTTGATTATGCCCTTGGAACATGGAAACACTAACATTGACTTCATTTGGGTATTTAATCGAGCACTCGGTGTGAAAACACTATTTTTATCAATTTTAAACAAAATTTGGGTTCTAGCTAACCACACCATTAAAGAAATTTAAACCATGGTTTAGAAATTGAAAAACCATTCCACACACACCTGTACCATAGTTTTAATATAGAACGATCATTTTCAATAAAGCTCAACTAACATTGAGGTAGAATTATTGAGGAGTGAGTCTAGTCTTCAAACTTTATAGGTGTTGATATCATCGAAGTGTATTCCAGTAGTGTAAACAAAAAATAAATACATACATTTAAATGAGGGGGGTTGGTTGGTTATGAAGGTTTCTACCAAAGTCTATTCAAACTAGCCATTTAAGGCAACAATTTTGAATAAGATTTCAAAATGGTATAACTCTTGGGATTATGTTTTCTGAGGGGAAAATAATGCATGTGTTTATGATCGTTGAGTGAAAATTCTATTCAACAACTGCATGGGTAGTATGAGTTCTTGAGGTTAGTTTTTCAATCAAATCTCAATATTATCATCCATCGACCTTTTTGGATACATCATGATGTGGCAATAAAATCCACCTGATACCTTAATTAGGCATCCCTATTTCTTGGAAGATGCCCAAGACCTAGATAATTCTCAACTCACCCTTATTTCTAAGATAGTGAAAAGAGAGTAAACTACATCTAACTATTGTTCACTAAAGCCTTGTCATCAATATCCCTCTTTCAAGGGTGATATAGGATCAAAAAGTATACTCGTATCCCTCTTTCAAGAATGATGTAAGAGTTTGAAAATTTTAGTTTTTTTACCAACATATCTATTTTAGGTACCTGAGGATTTCACCTACAAATCCCAACTAAATCAAGAAATCATTAGTAAAACCCATAATAAATGACCAAGAATCAGCACTAATAAATCATAACCTAACATATTTGCACCATATTTAAACGTAATCCTAAGATAAATGTTGACGAACTCAAGAATTTAAGGAGAAATAATATGCCAAAAGTGTCATTCAATGCATCCATGGAGAATGAAAGTAAGAAGATTCTTCAATTTAACTTCAATTTCACTAAATTCAGATTGGAAATTTAAACAAAATAGTTTCCCTAAATTATTAAGGTTTACAAAGTCTCCTAATTCAATTTTCAAAGTGATGAATACCAACTAAGAAAGGGTTTTTGCCTTTTGTGGGATTTGGGGTTTGGATCCAAAAAATTACATAATTACCCCTAGTCATAAAACCCTTATGCAATGATCACTGCTGGTTGGCCACAAATGCGGCAACCGAGATTGCCATAAGAACCGCTTGATCCGCAATGGCTGACCAAGCTTGACTTATTGCGATCACGACCCTCAGTCTTCGATCGTGGTAACTGAGGTTCATATCCTCTTTTTGCTTCAACTTTTTGTACTTTTCTTCTCCTTTTGATCCCTTTTCAGCTCATTTCACTCATTTTCTTCTTATCACATCTAGACATACAAAAGATGAGAATTAGTGCATTTAAATGATGCAATTGTCTCATTCATATCACTAAATCATAGTAGTGTGCATGTATTTGAAAGTAAATGAGTGGTCACTTTACCACTCATCAGTAATGTCAGGTGTAACACCCTATTTTTCTTGCAAAAAGAGGTATTTGACATGACAACTCTTTTAGAAAAAGTTTAAAAATAGAAGAGTCACCACCAAATAAATTAAGGTGTGTTAGGGTACCATTCTAATCTAATTACAAAATTATTTTATTATTATTTAGTTTATTTCACTATAAACATGCATAAGGGTTAAAGTTACCTTAAAAGAAAGATGTTACACCTTTTGAGGTCCACAAATGTGGGTTCCAATTGAATTTATGTGTTATGTGGGGATTCAATGTGACAAGCAAAGGTCAATTATTTTTATTAATTTAACATTAACTAAGTGTTTAACTTGAAAATAATAAATAAAAAAAACATCCAACTCAATTATTTTCTAATTAGTAATTATCTAGGTTATAAAGTAACAAGATGCATAGATAAGTAAAAAATGTGAATCAGCTATGGAGAAGATAAAAAGGACAAAATTTACATAGTGAAAAGATTTATTTAAATTATAAACCTAAACTTCCCCAAATAATTAAAACACTCAAAATAAAGAAATAAGAGCTGATTCAGAAAATTTGTACAAGGGGTTGATTTTATCCTATTTGAATCAACGCTCGACTTATTAAAGGATAAGAGTGTCATATGTTGCATTGTCGTATTTTGCTTGTGTTAACGTCTATCATTTCCATCTATCTATCTACCTAGTTTGATCACTAAGTTTTTATTAATCACAGGAGCACATTAAAGAAAATGATAAAACTGAAATTGTCTAGATGCCTACACGTCCCAACTTAATGTTCAAGAGGCATTGGACTTTCTATTTTGCATTTGGGTCTATATAAAAGAAAAGCTTAGACTGCCTAATTGGACTTGGAATTAGCATCGTACGAAAAAAACCAAGACTGGGCATTTGGCATGTACCTATGTCAAATAAGCCTCTTAATTAATTATACTTGATTATGTGATAGACACGTTGCAAGCAACTATCCAATTTATATAAATGAAACCTATAGCATAATCCACTTTATATGCATGATTTATAGACGTAGATGCTAAAATTAATATGATGGACCAAGAGTATGATTCTTTTAAATATGCCGGAACTTGATTTGAAGTTGCTGGAAATTGATGTTAACATACTAGGAATTAATTTAAAGTGTTAGAAATCAAATTAAATATGCTAAAAATTTTATTCAAATGCTGGGAATTAATTTAAAATGCTAAAATTTTTAATAAATCATATGAAAAATTAAATAGACAAGCTGGAAAATTAATAAAATGTTGTAAATTAGTTATGATGTGCCGAAAATAATTAAATATACTGAAATTAGTTAAACACGCTACAAATCCAATTTTAAAAGATTGAATTTAAATTAATATGAAGAAAGTTAATTAAAAATCCTAAAACCTGATATCTAAATAATAAAACAATTTAATTAGCATGCTATAAATTATTTAATAACCTAGAACATGTTGCCTAAGCGATAAATAGTTGCATTATTAAGAAAAAACTAATTCTAATAATCCCCCATCCCCCCCTAAAGCAGTACTTGTAATTTCATTGTACATATAGTTTTTATATTTTATCTAAATGAATGAAATGTCAAATATAAAATTTTGAAAACAGATGGAATATTGTAATAAAGTCCCCTTTAGATCCCTTATTCAAAGCAACACTTTAACCTGTTAATAAAAAACAAAAGAATCAAACCCACAAGAATCCAAAACACACATTTGACAGATCATAACCAATCTTTGACACTGTCGGGATTCTAAAGGTTTCAGGACCCTAAGGGGGATCGTGCCAAAGGGGATTGTGGGATGCATACTAGTCAATTCAAATTCAACACTAGGGAGACAGTTAATTACAAATAGAGGAGGGAAATACCCTATTTATGTCAAGCAAATAATGGTAAATAACATGAAAATTTCAATAATTCACAAAACATTTAGCATTCAAGTCAATAAAATAGGAGTCCACAGCATAACAAAGTTAAACAGACATAGTGAAGCAACAATAGATGCTTCGTTGAAGGAACATACCATTTAGAAGCATAGAAAGAAAATAACAGCCAATTAGAGAAATATTGTTTCACAATATACTTGGTAGTAGAACCAACAGTGAACTAAAGCAATAGAACCAACACATATACATATATATATATATATATGTATATATATATATGTGTGTGTGTGTGTGTATATTTTATAAGTGTGTAAGAGATTAGATGTTGTAAAAAGTATAAAAAATAATGAGGGCGAAGGGATGTGTTTATAGCAGGAGAATTATAGTGAATCAATAGTTAAAATAAAGGAAGACTACTTCGAAAATCAATAAAAGGAAGATTGAATAAATTTAGCGTAAAAAAATCTCCATTTACCATAACTAAGCATGTAAGAATCTGCCTAAACATGAATATTTGAATGACATGAAGTAAAAATATATTTTTTGATTAAATAAGGCACAAGCATTAGTCTAAGAATCAATTAATAAAGTACTTTTGCTATGAAGTATAAAAGAATCAATTAGGGGCGAAAATTCATGTTTGAATACCAAATACTGACAGTTGAAATCTATCAAGCATTTTGAAATAAATATACACATATGATACATTTTTTATTATAACATAGCATCTAAGATACACACAATATTTAGTAAAACATATAGCAAAATCCCTAAATTGCCATCCAATTATACTACAAGATTATTTTAAGCAAAGGTATAGAAAATAGTGAAATTGTGAGAATTAAATATGTAACATTTTGATGTGAATCAAGGAAAGTAAAATAAAATAAAGGGTTACACAAGCGGATGCATGAATCATTATTCGAGCCTAAAAAATTAGGGTTTAAAGAAAGATTATAAAAATTGAGCCTCTTCCTATATGGCAATCAAAACTAGCAAAAATCTTGAAATTAGAAGAATCAAGTCAAAATCATACGTTGTTTTCACAAGTTCCAAATCTAATATCAAGCAACACAAATGATTTACTAAAATTTAACTTGTAAGAGAAATCAAACTAGGAATACTCATGCAATATTCAAATTAAGAAATGAAGAAACAATTTATGAGCTTCTCTCCCTAAAATGGTGACCTATGTCATTTTTGAATCACAGGGAAAGAAACAAATAATCTCTTTGGTGACGTTCTCATGGTGGTATTGATAGATTAAGGGCTCATCGGCTATCGTCTTTAGTGATGTAGCAACAAAAAAGGAGAAGAAAGAGAGTGATGATCAAATAAAAGGAGGATCGATAGGTGATAGAGGTTTAGGTATTTTCATCGGTGAGATAAAGATTAATGATGTTATTTAGTGGTAGAGGTTTATTAGTGGGGTTCACAACGTAGTTTGTTAAAACATTGGTAGAGGTGGCTTTTGAGGGAGTATTATGGTAGGTTTTGATAGAGAAGAGAGCACAAAGGAGGGACAGAAAAAAAAAGATAATAGGAGAAGAAGAGAGAAGATAAGTGGAGCTCCGGTGGTTGGGGTTAGACGAAGAAAATTTAGAGGAGTGTAGTGGTAATGGTTGTGGAGAGAAAGAGTGAGAGGTATCTTGGTTGAGAGAAAAATAAATAGGGTTCAGGAGTGGGTTAGTTTATTAAAAAAGGAAAGAAAGAGAGAATGCAATTTGAGCCGTTGAATCAAATTTGATCAACGAGTAAGACTAAAATTAGAAATACGGGTCACGTATGATATAAAATTGGGTCTAATTTGGGTTTGGGTTAACTGAAATCAGAATTGGGAATTAAGGTTTAGTCAAATTGGACTCAATTTAGGCTATAACTGATACTAATTGCATAGAATTAGACAAGAATTTAAATAAATTGAAAGAAATTGGGTTGAATTGAGTAGCTAGTTAATAAAATAAAATAATGATTCTATAATAATAATGATAAAATAATAAAACATCACAAAGTCATTATTCTTTACATAAATTATGTATGTTAAATTAATGTTACATAAATTATTATATAAAATTGACAGTAATAATAATAATAGTTTGAAATAACTAGAAATCTATAAATTATGAATGTGAATTGTAAGAAAAACTATAACAACAACAACAATAATAAACTATATGTTTATGAATTAAGAGTATACATATCTGCGAAAATAATTTAATATGTAAAATATTATATTATAATTAATAAATTATATATACTATATAAAATATAAAATTAAATGATAAAAATGAATTGCATGCTCCAAAATAATGAATACAAACTGTCAAGATTTTTTAGATACTAAAATAATAAGTATAGGAATATTAATACCCAAAACTAATAATTTTTGTAAAATAGCAGTTTAGGAGAAATATCAAGAGGTCAAAATTGAGTGTCAACAAGTTGCTCGTTAATGATGAAAGAATTATTGAGCAAAGAACATTGACATAGTAACAAATTTTGTCCACCCGTGTGGTGGTTTGCTAAAATTAAAATAACAAGAGAGGTGTTATTAAAATATTATGGCTGAGACTTTGGTTTTAAGCCATCTTCATATCTCGGGTTTATGAGAATCAGGTTGTGTATAGCTCTATATTTAGTAATGATTGACATTTCTAAAGAATGTTAATAATAAGGGATACAAACAACAATAATTGTATTATGGATCAATAAGATTGGAAATGATAGGATTTAAAGCAACGACATAATGAGAGGTGTGGAATTGAAATGACTATGTATTTAAAGTTGAATTGGAGTGATTACGTGATAAGTATATCTATATACGAAAAATGGGAGTGAAAGTTTTCCCATTCGTAAAACATTCTTCCATTTTTACCTATGCACTTTCAACATGACTAAAAAAATTGTTAGAGTATGTGAATTAAATAAATGATAAGTAATTATTGTAAGTCTCTAAACATGATGTAATTTCTAATTTTGGGCCATGAGCATTTTCTTTAAGATGGAAAGGATGATGTCTTTAAGCTATGATATTGTAATGACCTGTTAGGTCATTTTAAATATTTTTGCTTATTTTCCCTATTAAACCTTTTCCATATATGACCTAAGTTATTTATTACTTCCAAGATTTGATAGTTCAGTAACTAGGCAGTTCATTTGGTTTTTAGAGAAAATTCCTTATTTGGAAGTCTTCGTTAGTTCTACATGGCCACGGGAAAAAACTTTAGTAAGGTGATCTCATATTCAAACTCTGAAAATGCTAGTATCTTCAAAATGTCAATTTTAGACATGTGAACCTTTGGTCAGGGTCCAAGACACCCAATCTCATTTCGACCTATTAGTTCGAAAGTAAGAAAAATAATATATGGGTGTGGGACCCACATTTGGTTGAAATGACCTCGGATGGAAATTCTAGGTGTGGCATTGAATTTTGTACTTTAAATTTTATATGTTTACATATATTTTTTGTGTATACGATATTCCAAATGAATCTCAAGGGCTTAACGTAAAGTTTGAAGATTTTCCAAGTTTTAGCCGTCATCTGGTGCAGCTACAATTGCAAGCTAAGAGTTGCAATCGCAGTACCCTTGGTAGGGAAAGTAGTGCAACCATGAAGGGAATATTATGATTGCAACTCTCCAGTGCATCCCCAAAGTGGTGCAATCATAAGTCTGGGACAGGAATAGTGGGACCTGAGTACCTAATATGGGCATAAATAGACACCAAATATCTTGAATTCAGTCTTTTCTCACCCCTTTCTTGAAAGAATAAATCCTAAATAGTGTGATAACTTTAAATGGAATTTTGTTGGTGATTGGGAAGCTAGGTTAACATTATTTTACGATTTTATTCTTATTTTAGGTAAGAATTTACTTTTTTCTTGTTGATAATTCTTAATTTATTGTTGAATACCCCAAAACCTTGAGGGCTTTATTTTATCCCTAACTTAGCTTGTATTCACCTATTTTTGAGAAAACTAATTCATTGAGTTAGTTAGAATATTGGGTTGGTTTTAGAAATATGTTTTCCATTAGTGGGACCCACATAGGTTTTTTGTGTTAATTTTGGTCTCAAAGTACAATGGTATGATATGTGTATCGTTATTCTTGTATTGATGAGTAAAATGTGTTTATAATTAGTTGTCATCTTGAGAATGCTTATCGAAAGAGAAAGGCAATGGTTTAGCAGTTCGTTAAGCTTTCTTTGGTGTTTAGGTAGGCTAGATTCATCCCATATTAGATTGAGTTGTGTTATAGTATGTTTATGATGCCTTGTTGGATTGGAAGAATTTTATGTTTTGGATTAATGATATGTAATACTTGGGGTTAGTTGAACCCTTTAAGTCATTTCAAATCGTGTTGAATTACTTAGCTCTTTGTCTTGAACCTTAGTAAATTAGACATTATGGCTCATATTTAGGATGAGAATGCTATAAATTACTCTATCAAGATGGGAGTGAGATGAGAATGCTATAAATTACTCTATCAAGATGGGAGTGACTTTTTCACTCGTTCTTAGGGTAATTTGCCCTTAGTTGCATATGCTAATGAAGGTTGCCTTAGTTCTATTTAACTTAGTTAAAGTGCTTGAGAAAAATCTCTATCTTAGGGATAATTGTGTCTTGTTGTACATTTAAGAGTGAATTTAGATACCTTAGCTTACTCCAGGATAGAATTTTCCTTTTGAGTACATTTTGGGGATTTTGAAGTAAGCTCTTTGACCCACCCTAAGCTAAGATAAATGATTAGTTTTATTGAAATCCTTATATGCTTGTTGAATATTACAGAATTCCCTTTTGAGGTAACATTGAGGCACCATGGTAATTGATTATGCTAGTAATTAGAAGTAATGCTCATTGACTAATTAATTATATTGTGGTTATCGTATGATGAGCTATAGATCATGTTACGGTAAGTTAGTGAAATTGCCATGGATTTCTCAATGAAGGTGCTATAAATCATACTGTGATAACTATTGATTATACAAATAAGAAACTTTCCTTTATGCTAATGATAAGCCATCACATATACTATTGATAAGTCATTGCTCATGATATTGCTTATGATTATGATCATGCTAAGAAATTTTCTAGTAATCATGTTAGTAAATATCCCTATTGATAATATTAAAATTTTACCATGAATTTAGAAGTCATGTTTATTAATTTTATAGAAAGTTATGCTATTATTTATACTTGAAATTGTGATGCTTGATTATGTGACCACTTATGCTATTGATTTTGCCACCGACTATGATAATATATTGATACCTAGAAAAGCTAGAGGATGATTATAATGATATATTTATACCCGACAAGGTCGAAGGATGATTATGATGATATATTAATACCCGGTAAAGCTTGAGGATGAGTATGATGATATATTGATACCCGACAAGGCCAGAGGATGATTATGATGATATATTAATACCCGACAAGGATTGATGACGATTATGATAATGTATTGATACTCGACAAGGCCAGAGAATGAATATGATGATATATTGTTACCCGATAAAGCCGGAGAATGATTATGATGATATATTGATACCCAAAAAGGCCAGAGGATAATTATATTGATGTGTTTATGTGTACATCTACTAGTTTGAGTCGGGTTATGCCTTATGTATGGCTATAATATATATATATATATGCATATACAAGTTGGATATGATGTCGATATTTGGGATGTCGAATATATCCCAAATATTGTAAATATGATAATTAGTGCACTACTAAGGATTAGTGATAAATGATTATAAAGTGGTATAATTGATGATTAGTGATAAATAAGAATTAGTGTTGGATATTATTTATGTGACTAATCATGACTAGTTGATAAATGGATTAGTTGGTAAAGGATGATAGGTTAATAAATGATGTTAGTTGATAAATGTTGGTTATCAAATAAAGTGTGGCTAACGGATATGTGGTGAATACTTGTTAAATGAGGACTAGAGATTATATGATGACTAGTAATTAAATGGATTAGCTAATAAGAGAGGGTTAGCTAATAAATGATAGTTAGTTAATAATGATAATAAGTTGGTTAAGTGATGATAATATTATGGGATATGGGTACATTGGTAGTGTTGATAAATTACTGATTGGTGATAAATTATGGAATAATGGTTAGATAATGAGTTGGTTATTTTTCAGTGATCAATGATTGCTTTATTGTATCTTTGAGTGTACTCTCCAGACGTATGGGAATCTGTGATGATTTATTTACTTTGCTCACCAATTATCGTATAAGAGCCAATTTTGTAGTTTGCGATTTCTTGTGTGACTCCTTGTGATGCATTATTATTCCAATTTATTTACTTATATTGGATAGGGATGTCGTCATGTGTTGATTCCTTGTGTTATATTGTTATTCCGATTAAACTTCTATTTATGTACAAAAGTATTAAAGATGATTTAGGTTCATTTTTGTACCTTGAGTTAGTTATGTTATCTTGTATTTTATCATATTTATATCATAATTTAGCTCAGTCGGCCAATGATGCCTATTGAGTACCCATTGTTTTGGTACTCATACAACACTTCTATTCATTTTTGGTGTAGATCCAAGTACTAGCTATATCCGTTGATCATTGATCATGCTGTGTTAATTTTCTTAAGATAGGGTGAGCTCTTGGAGTCAGTGTCACCAATTTCCTTGTATTTTTTTGATCATTCTTTTATTTTCAAGACGTATGTTATTGACTATTCTAGGCACTAGAGTTGTATTATTATTAGATGCTCTTATATTGGCTCTTCCAGGTCATGCAATGGTATCTTATATTGACAAGTTTATCTATCTAGAACTCTTAGCTTATTTATAAGTATGATGTTTATTTTTGCTTATGATTGGGCATTTTCAACCAAGTTAACCCACTGTACTTAATCTAGGGTATGGTTTTAGCTTACCTATTGGAAGGATAGAGTATGTGCCATCATGAATCATAAATTGGATCGTGACAAATTAGTACTAAGCAAGGGTTTATTGATATGGTTTGTACAAGAGCAATGTCAGTAGAGTTCAACGGATCAAAATAATGACATTTATTTCCTATCTTCAGGAGGCTATAGGACATTTTTAGGAGTTCATCACTTCCTTCACTCAATTCATACTAAGAGTATGAATTGGTTTGTAGAGTATTCCTTACCTTTACTATTCCGCAGATGGCCAAGACACGTTCTACTACTATACGAGATGAGGGTCCCAAGATCGAGCCTAGGGATCCTACTTCTATTTTTGGATGACCTAGAGATCGTGGATAGCCGGGTGATGTGTCCCAACCAACAGATAAGGATAGGATGCCTTACCCAGGTCCTATTCTTTCTCTTTATCGAGGAATAATTCTGCCCAGCCTGTGGTGGGCAAAGGACTATTCCAGGCTACTCTAAGGGTTATTTCTTCTTCAATACTCAGAGAAGTATTGGTTTATCTTTTCGGTTTAGTTGGTGGTGTGCCATCTAATATTGCATAGTCTACATATCTGCGTGGTACTGAGGCAGGGTCAGATCTTATAGCTGGTACTCCCGGAGTTGAGGTTTCTCCTACACCGGTAGTTACTCAGCTATTAGTTTCTCAGGCATTTGTTCCCCAGCCTGCTATATCTATCGAGGAGTTAAAAATACTTGGTAAATTCCTGAGATTTTCTCTCCCTAGCTTCCTGATTGTTTGTGAGGATATACTTTGTATTTTGGGCCTTGTTTAGACTTGTAATGTGAATTACACCATATTTCAGTTGGACTTGGCTGCTCGATATTGGTAAAATATTATATGGATTCTACATAAGTTGGATTTTCTCCCTTGACTTTGGTTCATTTCTCTGAGGTGTTCTTCGAGAAATATATGTCTCGCAGCCTTAGAGATTGTTTAAGGGATTAGTTCTCTATATTAGAGCAGGGCTCCATGACAGCTGCAGAATATGAGACTCATTTTCACGAGTTGGCTAGGCATGCGACTTTTATTCTGGGAACTGAGTATGAGAGAGTCTGCTGCTTTGTCACAGGATTAAGACTTTTTATTTATTTATCTACTTAAAGTTTTGTTATTGTGATAGGTCTTTTAATGAGGTATTGGATCACGCTCGGGTGATGGAGGAGATACACTATGTGGTTGTGATAAGAGGCCTAGATTTCAGAGCAGATTCAGTGGGAGCAGTCATAGTTCTTGACCTAGAAATGGGTGTTCTCATAGTAGGTATTCTCTTCATCCATCATATCATCCTCAGATCAGCGTACCCAACCAATTCAAGCAATACTTTAGATTACTATCATAGGTTAGTCTAGTTTTAGAGACCGCCCTGGTCAGGGTGGCTGTTAATATTTATGGGGTTTATCTTCTGGTGATTCTACTTATGTTGGTTATTTAGGGTTGGCTGGATCTATGGCTTCTGGATCAGCTAAGATGTCATGTTATAGTAGTGGAGCTCCTGCTCACTATTTATGAGATTACCTTAGTCATGGGGAAATTATTGTTTCATCTTAGGATGTTTCTCTATTAGAGAGGTTCATCCTTTATCTAGAGATGGTTCTCAGGTTTGTAGGGGTAGTTTTTAGGGTATTTAAGTAAGTTCTAAGGATAGCAGGACTAGAGGTCAGTCATATGCCTAGCCAGGTGGCGAGTGTGGTAAATTGTATGTAGTACATGCTAGACGGTATTTGCTTTGTTAGATCTAGGATCCAATTATTCTTCTATATCTTCGTATTATGAACCATGATTGGTGTTATGTTTTGATTTATTGTCTGTGCCATTATGCATATCAACTCACATGAGCGATTCTTTAGTAGTGGATTTAGTTTTCAGATCATGTGTTGTGAATGTTGGAGATATTGATACTTTTTTGGATCCAATTATTCTGAGCATAGACTATTGTCTTACTATCATGCAATCATAAGGGAAAACTATATGGTTACACATATTTCACCATTGGTATAAGGGTGATCCCAAATCCAAAATGCCATGGGTACTTAGATTTCCTTTGCATTTATAAAGCTGATACTACGTGTAGTCATACTTCCCCTGCATCCATGGAATAAAAATCAATCATAATGATTTATCCATATGAATTTCATCACTCAATTATCATAGGGAAAGGCTCGTCCGATATTATCATGACTAAGATAAAAATAGACAACCTAAAAATTAAATAAGCAACTAATCCATGAAATGTGGGCGCCATCAGAGTGCTCGAATATTACAACCCAGAATGTAAATAAAATCCATCAAAAATAACATCAAAAAATCCATAAATATCTCAATAATACAGGCCAAATGAATGAATATGGAGATAGTCACCCCCAACTATAAAGCTTTCAGTGACCACACTGCATAATCAATAAACTATAAAAAGAGAAAAAGGGTGCTCCCTGTGACTGCATCAAGAGCTGTTGTCGCCCTCAGACTCTGCATTGTCTTCGGCATCATCACAATGGATCACTTAGTTAGGGCCTCATCATTAATATCATCTTTGGAAGTATCAAGACTGTCTCTAGGTTTCAGGACCTTCCAAAGACCCCTTACCCCCTTCCATATCTTTGTAAAAAACTTATCTCTCTTATTCTTCCTCTTTTTCATCTTCTTATGTGAGTCCCTAAGCCCTCTGTGAGACTCTGCCAAAGATGAGTAGGCCATTTCAAGTCGTTTAATAGTGGCTCCCTGCGTACTCTGATCCTCCAAGTACATCACATTATTAGACTGAGCTTCATATGAATATTGGGTAGTGGAAGGAACTCCCGACCCCTGAGGCAAACCTGTTACAAGCTCCCCTATTTCCCTTAAATCAACTGATATCTATTCAAAGGGACCCGCTGTGTATGACTTGTACGAGTCTGTGTCGTTAAATGTCGACTGGCCCAAGTCAATTTTCTTCTTCTTACTTTTGCTTGGTGTTCCTTCACCTCGAATCTTGAGAGGATAAATAAGAGTGTTTGGGTGCACTAAAGTTTCTTTGGGGTACTCCTCAAACTCAGCTCTCCTGGCTAACTCATTAATCAAAGAAGGGAAAGAAGAGGCGAGTATCGCCGTGGATCTTAAAAAACTTCATGTATGAGATACAGGATGACCAATATTCAAAGTAATTTTGAATAGTATACAAGCAATCATACGGGCTCACATATATGGAACAACATTCATGTGTATGCATGAAGAAACTTGGCTACATATTATATGCATCTATATCCTTCCCTCCGCAGTGAAATCATTCATCAATATACACTTTGTGGTGATCGACCAAGGAACCTCCTTGCCAGGGCACAACTTATTAGCTATCTAACTACTTGGTTCATACCCTTTCACACCAAATTAGCTCATGACCTTATCCAATAATCCATATAGATCATTAATTTTCTCAGCCCCAAAGTGCACATTCTTCCCCCGTATCTACATAACTTGTTCAGGAAAGATACTACACTAAGGTTAGTGTAGAATTCCCTTACCCATATCTCTTTTTCTCTGAAAGGAAGAAGGGAAAAATAATGCCTCCGGTGGCTACCAAGTGGGCATAAAATGCTAGGAGATTTTCTAGCACCTTGTTTAAGCAAATACCTCTCTTTAGGAGCAATTTGGTTTTGGGGAGGTCAGTATAGTATTGATTGTTGCATTCAAGGTCCATGAATTGGGTTTGATCATATTCTTACATGTTGAGCCTTGAAAACCTAAGAAAAACACAACAACACTTATCATTACCATTTTCATGCAAAAACTATGCTAAGTTGTCCAATTTATGTCATGGGGTTATTTCTTAGAGTGTTTTAGGCAACGAATGGAATTATAAGATTTTTGGTCAATACTGGGAATAACTCTCAATTATAGCGATCATGGACCACTAAGCTGCGATCGCGGTATTAGAGGCTATATCGGACAAAAATGCTCAAAACTCAAATCATCCAATTTCATTGCCAAATTGAGTTTCAAATCAAGAAGTAACCTTATGCACATGAAACATAGTCTCTAGGTGCTTGATTATGCCCTTGGAACATGTAAAACCTAACATTGAATTCATTTGGCTATTTAATCGAGCACTTGGTGTGCACACACTATTTATATCAATTTTGAACAAAATTTGGGTACTAGCTAACCACACCATTAAACAAATTTAAACCATGGTTTATCCATTGAAAAACCATTGCGCACACACATGTACCATAGTTTTAATACAGAACGATTGTTGTCAATAAAGCTCAAATAACATTGAGGTAGAATCATCGAGGCGTAGGGCTAGTCTTCAAACCTTATAGGTGTTGATATCATCTATGAGTATGCCAGTAGTGTAAGAAAAAAGAAATACATACATTTAAATGATCGGGGGTTGGTTTGTTTGGAATGTTATTCCACCAAAGTCTATTCAAACTAGCCATTTAAGGCAACAATTTTGAATAAGATTTCAAATTGGTTTAAATCTTGGGATTATGTCTTATTAGGGGAAAATAATGCATGGGTTCATGATCGCTCAGTGCAAATTCTATTCAACAACTGCATGGGTAGGCTGAGTCCTTGAGGTTAGTTTTTTAACCAAATCTCAAGATTATCGTCCATGGACCTTTTCGGATACCTCATGGATGTGGCAATAAAATCCACCTAATACCTTAATTGGGCATCCCTATTTCTAGGAAGATGCCCAAGACCTAGCTAATTCTCAACTCACCCTTATTTCTAAGATAATGAAAAAAGAATAAACTATATCTAACTATTGTTCACTAATGCCTTGTCATCCATATTCCTCTTTTAAGAGTGATATAGGATCAAAAAATATACTCGCATTCCTCTTTCAAGGATGATCTAAGAGTTAGGAAATTTGGGGTTTTTTAACAACATATACATTTTAGGAATTTTGGGATTTCACCCGCAAATCCTAACTAAATTCTAAAAATTGAAAGTAAGAAGATTCTTCAATTTAACTTCAATTTCATCAAATTCAAATTGGAAATTTAAACATAATAAATTTCCCAAATTAGTAGGGTTTACAAAGTTTCCTAATTCAATTTTCAAAGTGATGAATACCAACTAAGAAAGTGTTTTTGCCTTTTGTGGGATTTGGGGTCTGCTCCAAGAAATTACATAATTTCCCTTAGTCATAAGCCCCTTAGGAAGCGATCACTGTTGGTTGGCCACAATTGTGGGTATTGTGATCTCTGTAAGAACCTCTTGATCACCAATGGTTGACCAAGCTTGACTTGTCGTGATCACGACCCTCAGTATGCGATCGTGGTAACTGAGGTTCATATCATCTTCTTGCTTCAACCTTTTGTACTTTTCTTCTCCTTTTGATCCCTTTTCAGCTCATTTCAATCATTTTCTTCTTATCACAAGTAGTCCTACAAAATATAGGAATTATTTCATTTAAATGATGCAATTGTCTCATTCATATCACTAAATCATAGTAGTGTGCATGTATTTGAAAGTAAATGAGTGGTCACTTTACCACTCATCAGTAATGTCAGGTGTAACACCTTATTTTTCTTGCAAAAAGAGGTATTTGGATTATAACTCTTTTAGAAAAGTTTAAAAATAAAAGAATCGCCACCAAATGAATTAAGGTGCATTAGGGCACCATTCTAATTTAATTACGAACTTATTTTATTAATATTTAGTTTATTTCACCATAAACATGCATAAGGTTTAAAGTTATCTTAGAAGGAAGATGTTATACACCTTTTGAGGTTCAGAAATGGGGGTTCCTACTGAAATTATGTGTTATGTGGGCATTCAATGTGATAAGCAAAGGTCAATTATTTTTATTAATTTAATATTAACTAAGTGTTTGATTAGAAAATAATAAATAAACTAAACATGCAACTCAATTATTTTCTAATTAGTAATTATCTAGGTGATAAAGTAACAAGATGCATAGATAAGTAAAAACTGTGAATCGGCTATGGAGAAGATAGAAAGGACAAAATTTACATAGTGAAAAGATTTATTTAAATTATAAACCTAAACTTTCCCAAATAATTAAAACATCCAAAATAAAGGAAATAAGAGCTGATTCAGAAAATTTGTACAAAGGGTTGATTTTATCCTATTCGAATCAACGGTTGACATATTAATGGATAAGAGTGTCATATGTTGCATTGTTGTATTTTTCTTGGGTTAACGTCCATCATTTACATCTATCTATCCACCTAGTTTGGTCACTAAGTCTCTATTAATCATATGAGCACATTAAAGAAAATGATAAAACTGAAATTTCCTAGATGCCTACACGTCCCAACTTAATGTTCAATAGGCATTTGACTTGCTATTTTAGATTTGAGTCTATATAAAAGAAAATCTTAGACTACCTAATTGGACTTGGGATTGGCATCGTACGAAAGAAACCAACACTGAGCATTTGGCATGTACCTATGTCAAATAAGCTTCTTAATTAATTATACTTGATTAGGTGATAGACAGGCTGAAAGCATCTATCCATTTTACATAAAAGAAACCTATAGGCTTATTCTCCAGTTCTTGGCCATTATTGAACATGCTAAAAAAATAGAATAAGTTATATGCATGATTTATAGACGTAGATGGTAAAATTAATATGATGGACCAAGAGTATGATTCTTTCAAATATGCTGGAACTTGATTTAAAGTTGCTGGAAATTGATGTTAACATATTGGGAATTAATTTAAAGTTCTAGAAATTAAATTAAATATGCTAAAAATTTATTCAAATGCTGGAAATTAATTTAAAATGCTAAAATTTTTAATAAAACACATGAAAAATTAAATAGACAAGCTGGAAAATAAATAAAATGTTGAAAATTAGTTATGATGTGCCAAAAATAATTAAATATACTGAAATTAGTTAAACACACTATAAATCAAATTTTAAAAGATTGAATTTAAATTAATATGATGAAATTTATGTAAAAATCCTAAAACATGATATCTAAATAATGAAACAATTTAATTAGCATACTAAAAATTATTTAATAACCTAGAACATGTTGCCTAAGTTATAAATAGTTGCATTATTAAAAAAAACAACTAAGTCAAATAATCCCCCCCACCCCCACTCCCACCCACAAAGCAGTACCTGTAATTTCATTATACATAAAGTTTTTACATTTTCTCTAAATGATTGAAATGTCAAATTTAAAATTTTAAAAATAGATGGAATATTGTAAAAAGTCGCCTTTAGCTCCCTTATTCAAAGAAATACTTCAACCTGTTAATATAAAACAAAATAACCAAACCTACTAGAATCCAAAACACACCTTTGACAGACCATAACCAACCTTTGACACTGTCGGGATCCTAAAGGTTTTTGGGACCCTTAAGAGGGATCGTGCCTAAAGGGGTTGTGGGATGCATACTATTCATTTCAGATTCAACACCGGGGAGACATTTAACTACAAATAGAGGAGGAAAATACCCTATTTATGTCAAGATAATAATGGTAAATAGCATGAAAATTTCAACAATTCACAAAATATTAAGCATTCAAGTAAAAAAAATAGGAGACCACGGCATAACAAAGTTAAACAGACATATTGAAGCAACAATAGATGCTTCGTTGAAAGGAACATACTATTTAGAAGCCTAGAAATAAAATAACAACCGATTAGAGAAATATTATTTCACAATACACTTGGTAGTAGAACCAACAGTTAACTAAAGCAATAGAACCAACGGATATACATACATATATATGTATATATTTATATATATGTATATTGTATAAGTGTGTAAGAGATTAGATACTGTAAAAAGAGTAAAAAATAATGAGGGAGAAGGGATGTGTTTATAGCAGGAGAATTGTAGTGAATCAATAGTTAAAATAAAGGAAGACTATTTCAAAAATCATTAAAAGAAAGACTGAATAAATTTAGTGTAAAAAAATCTCTATTTACCATAACTAAGCACGTAAGGATCTGTCTAAACATGAATATTTGAATGACATGTCGGAGTTTTTCATAAATAAGCAAGTAAAAACATATTTTTTTGATTAAATAAGGCACATGCATCAGTCTTAGAATCAATTAATAAAGTAATTTTGTGATGAAGTATAGCAGAATCAATTAGGGGCGAAAATTAATGTTTGAATACCAAATACTGAAAATTAAAATCTGTCAAGCATTTTGAAATAAATATACCCATATTAAATATTTTTTAGAATAACATAGCATCTAAGATACACACAATATTTAGTAAAACATATAGAAAACACCCCGAATTGCCATCTTAGTATACTACAATTTATATTAACCAAAGGTATATAAAATAGTGAAATTGTGAGAATTAAATATGTAACATTTTGATGTGAATCATGCAAAGTAAAATCAAATAGAGGGTTATCCAAGAGGATGCATGAATCATTATCCGAGCCTAACAAATTAGGGTTTAAAGAAATATTCTAAAAAATGAGGCTATTCACATATGGCAATCAAAACTAGCAAAAATTATGAAATTAGAAGAATCAAGTCGAAATCAAAGTGCTGTTTTCATAAGTTCCAAATATAATATCAAGTAACGGAAATGAAATACTAAAATTTAACTCATAAGAGAAATCAAACTTGAGAATACTCCTACAATATTCAAATAAAAACACGAAGAAATAATTTATGAGCTTCTCTCCCTAAAATAGTGACCTATGTCATTTCTAAATCACGGGAAAAGAGACAAATAATCTCTTTGGTGACATTCTTATGGTGATAATGACAGATTAAGGGCTCATCGGCTATCATCTTTAGTGATGCAATAACAGATAATAGAGATGAAAAAGAGTGACGATCAAATAAAAGGAAGATCGATGGGTGATGGTGGTTTAGGGGTTTTCATCTGTGAGATAGAGATTGATGATGTTATTTAGTGGTAGAGGTTTATTAGTGGGGTTCCCGACGTAGTTTATTATAAATACAGGTCAAATATGATATAAAATTAGGTCTAATTAGGGTTTGGGTTAACTGAAATTGGAATTGAGAATTAAGGTTGAGTCAAATTGGACTCAATTTAGGCTATAACTGATACTAATTGAATAGAATTGAACAAGAATTTAAATAAATTGAAAGAAGTCTGGTTGAATTGAGTAGCTAGTTAATAAAATAAAATAATGATTCTATAATAATAATGCGAAAATAATAGAACATCGTAAAGTCATTATTCTTAAAATAAATTATGTATATAAAATTAATGTTACATAAATTATTATATAAAATTGGCGCTAATAATAATAATAGTTTGAAATAAACTAGACATCAATAAATTATGAATGTGAATTTTAAGAAAAACTATAACAACAACAACAACAACAACAACAACAGTAATAAACTTTGTGTTTGTGAATTATGAGTATGTATATCTACAAAAATAATTTAATATGTAAAATATTATATTTAAATTAATAAATTCTATAAAATATATAAAATATAAAATTAAATAATAAAAATGAATTGCATTCTCCAAAATAATGAATACAAAATGTCAAGATTTTTTAGATACTAAAATAAAAAGTATAGGAATATTAATAGTAACAACTAATAATTTTTGTAAAATAGCAACTTGGGAGAAATATTAAGAGGTCAAAATTGAGTGTCAACAAGTTGCTCGGTAATGTTGAAAGAATTATTGAGCAAAGAACTTTGACATAGTAACCAGTTTTGTCCACCCACATGGTGGATTGCTAAAATTAAAATAACAAGAGGGGTGTTATTAAAATATTATGGCTGAGACTTTGGTTTTAAGTCATCTTCATATCTCGAATTTATGAGAATCAGGTTGTGTATAGCTCTAGATTTACCAATGAATGATATTTTTAAAGAATGTTAATGATAAGGGATACAAACAACAATAGCAGTATTATGGATCAGTGAGATTGGAGTTGGTAGGATTTGAAGCAACGACATAATGAGAGGTGTGAAATTGAAATGACAATGTATTTAAAGTTGAATTGGAGTGATGAAGTGATAAGTAGAACTGTATCCTTAAAATGGGAGTGAAAGTTTTTCCCATTCGTAACACATTCTTCCTTTTTTACCTATGCACTTTCAACATAACTAAAAAATTAGTTAGAGCATGTGAATTAGATAAATGATAAGTAATTATTGTAATTTTCCAAACACGATATAATTTCTAATTTTTGGCCATGAGCATTTACTTTAAGATGGAAAGGATGCCTTTAAGCTATGATATTGTAATGAACCTTTAGGTTATTTTAAATATTTTCTCTTATGTTCACTATTAAACCTTTTCCATATATGACCCAAGTTATTTATGACTTGCAAGAGTTGATAGTTCAGTTACTAGGTAGGTCATTTGTTTTTTTAGAGAAAATTCCCTATTTGGAAGTCTTCGTTAGTTCCACATGGCCACAGGCAAAAACTTCAGTAAAGTGATCTCATATTCAAACTCTGAAAATGCCAGTAGCTTCAAAATGTTGATTTTATACATGCAAACATTTGGTTAGGGTTCGAGACACCCAAGCTCATTTTGACCTATTAGTTGGAAAGTAAGGAAAATAATGTATCGGTGTAGGAACCACATTTGGTTGAAACGACCTCGAATGAAAATTCTACGTGTGACATTGAATTTTATATGTTTACATTTTTTTTTGTGTATACGAGATTCCAAATAAATCTCGAGGGCTTAACATAAACTTTGAAGATTTTCCAAGTTTTAACCGTCATCTGGTGCAGCAGCAATCGCAAGCCAAGAGTTGCGATCGCAGTACCATTGGTAGGGAAATTAGTGCAACCATGAAGGGAATATTATGATTGCAACTCGCCAGTGCATCCCTAAAGTAGTGCAATCGCAGTTCTGGGACAGTAATAGTGGGACCTGAGTACCATATATGGGTATAAATAGACACCAAATATCATAAATTCAGTCATATCTCACCCCTTTCTTAAAAACATAAATCCTAAATAGTGTGATAATTTAAATAGAATTTTTTTGGTGATTGGGAAGCTAGGCTAACATTATTTTGAGATTTTATTCTTATTTGAGGTAAGAATTCACTCTTTTATTGTTGATAATTCTTAATTTATAGTTGAATACCCCAAAAACTTGAGGGCTCTATTTTAGCCCCAATTTAGCTTGGTTTTCACCCATTGTTGAGAAAAATAATTCATTGAGTTGGTAAGAAAGTTGCGTTGGTTTCAGAAATATGATTTCTGTTAGTGGGACCCACATGGGCTTTTTTAATTAATTTTGGACTCAAAGTACTATGGTATAATATGGGTGTCTTTATTCTTATATTGATGAGTATATTGTGCTTATAATAGCTTGGCATCTTGAGAATGCTTATCGAAAGAGAAAGGCGATGGTTTAGTAGTTCGTTAAGCTTTCTTTAGTGTTGAGGTAGGCTAGATTCATCCTATATTAGATTGAGTTGTGTTATAGTATGTTTATGATATCTTGTTGGATTAGAAAGGATTTTATGTGTTGGATTAATGATAAGTCATTTGAAATCGTGTTAAATTACTTAGCTCATTGCCTTGAACTTTAGTAAATTAGACGTTATGGCTCATATTTAGGATGAGAATGCTATAAATTACTCTAGCAAGATGGGAGTGACTTCTTTACTCTTTCTTTGGGTAATTTGGCCTTAGTTTCATATGCTAATGAAGGAAGCCTTAGTTCTATTTGACTTAGTTAAAGTGCTTGAGAAGAATCTCTGTCTTAGGGCTAATTGTGTCTTGCTATACATCTAAGAGTGGATTTAGATACCTTAGCTTACTCCAGGGTAGAATTTGACTTAGAGTACATTTTAGGTATTTAGAAGTAGGCTCTTTGACCCACCATAAACTAAGATCAATGATTAGTTTATTGAAATCTTTATATGCTTGTTGAATATTAGACAACTCCCTTTTGAGGCAATATTGAGGAACCATGGTAATTGATTATGCTAGTAATTAGAAGTAATGCTCATCGACTAATTAATTAGATTGTGGTTATTCTTTGATGAGCTATGGATCATGTTAGGTTAGGTTAGTGAAAATGCCATGGATTTCTCAATGAAGGTGCTATAAATCATACTTTGATAACTATTAATGCTACAAATAATAAACTTTCCTTTATGGTAATGATAAGCCATTGAATATACTATTGATAAGTCATTGCTCATAATATTACTTATGATTATGATCATGCTAAGAAATTTTCTAGTAATCATGTTAGAAAATATCCCTATTGATGATATTAAAATTTTACCATGAATTATGTTAGAAGTCATGTTTATTAATTTTATAGAAAGTTATGCTATTAGTTATACTTGAAATCGTGATGCTTGATTATATGACCACTTATGCTATTGATTTTACCACCGACTATGATGATATATTGATACCTAGAAAAGCTAGAGGATGATTATAATGATATATTTATACCCGACAAGGTCGGAGGATGATTATGATGATATATTAATACTCGGTAAAGCTAGAGGATGAGTATGATGATATATTGATCCCCGACAAGACCAAAGGATGATTATGATGATATATTGACACCCGACAAGGATTGATGATAATTATGATAATACATTGATACCCGACAAGGCCAGAGGATGATTATGATGATATATTGTTACCCGATAAATCTGGAGAATAATTATGATGATATATTGATATCCGAAAAGGCCAGAGGATAATTATATTGGTGTTTTTATGTGTACATCTACTATTTTGAGTTGGCCTATGCCTTATGTATGGCTATAATATATATATACATATATATGTTGGATATGATGTCGATATTTTGGATGTCGGATATAGCCCAAATGTGGTAAATATGATAATTAGTGCACTACTGAGGATTAGTGATAAATGATTATAAAGTGGTATAGTTGATGATTAGTGATAAATAAGGATTAGTGGTGGATATTATTTACGTGACTAATCATGACTAGTTGATAAATGGATTAGTTGGTAAAGGATAATGAGTTAATAAATGATGTTAGTTGATAAATGTTGGTTATCAAATAAAGAGTGGTTAATGAATATGTGGTGAATACTTGTTAAATGATGACTAGAGATTATATGATGAATAGAAATTAAAGATTAGCTAATAAGAGAGGGTTAGCTAATAAATTAGCTAATAAGAGAGGGTTAGCTAATAAATGATAGTTAGTGAACAATAACAATAAGTTGGTTAAGTGATGATAATATTATAGGATATGGGTACATTGGTAGTGTTAATAAATTACTGATTGGTGATAAATTATGGAATAATGGTTAGATAATGAGTTGGGTGTTTTTAAGTGATCAATGATTGATTTATTATATCTTTGAGTATACTCTCCAACCGTATGGGAGTTATGATGATTTGTTACTTTGCTCACCAATTATCATATGAGAGACAATTTTGTAGTTTGTGATTGCTTGTGTGACGTCTTGTGATGCATTATTATTCCAATTTATTTACTTATATTGCATAGGGATGTTGTCATGTGTTGATTTCTTATGTTATATTATTATTCTGATTAAACTACTATTTATGTACAGAAGTATTGGAGATGATTCAAGTTCATTTTTGTGCCTTAAGTTAGTTATGTTATCTTGCATTTTATCATATTTATATCATAATTTAGCTCAGTCGGTCAATGATGCCTATTGAGTACCCGTTGTTTTCGTACTCATACTACATTTCTATTTCTTTTTGGTGTAGATCCGAGTACTAGCTATTGCCATTGATCATTGATCATGCTGTGTTAATTTTCTGAAGATAGGGTGAGCTCTTGGAGTTTGTGTCACCTATTTCCTTCTATCTTATTGATCAATCTTTTGTTTTCAAGACATATGTTATTAACTATTCTAGATACTGTAGTTGTATTATTTTTAGATGCTTTTGTGCTAGCTCTACCAGGTCATGGGATGGTATCTTATATTGACTATTTTATCTATCTAGAACTCTTAGCTTATTTATAAGTATGATGTTTATTTTTGCCTATGATTGGGTATTTTGAACCAAGTTAACCCATTGTGCTTAACTCTAGGGTATGGTTTTGGCTTACCTATTTTCAAGATAGAGTATGTGCCATCACGAATCCTAAATTGGATAGTGACAAATTAGTATTGGAGAGAGGTTTTACCGGTATGGTTTATACAAGAGCAATGTCTAGTACAGTCCAACGGATCAAAATAATGACATCTATTTCCTATTTTTAGGAGGATATGGGGCATTCTTAGGAGTTCATCACTTCCTTCACTTACTTAATGCTAGGAGTCTGAATTAGTTTGTAGAGTATTCTCTTGCCTTTACTCTTCCATAGATGGCGAAGACATGTTCTACTACTATACGAGGCGAGGGTCCCAAGATCGAACCTAGGGAGCCTACTCCTATTTTAGGATGCCCTAAATGTCATGTATAGCCGCATGATGTGTTCCCACCCAGAGGTAAGGATAGGCTACCTTACCCAGGTCCTATTCTTGCTTCTTATTGAGGAATAATTCTGCACAGCCTGTGGTAGGAAAGGGACCAGCCCAGGCTGCTCTAAGGTTTATTTCTTCTTCAGTACTCAGAAAAGTGTTGGTTTATCATTTTGGTTTAGATAGTGGTGTGAAATCTTATGTTGCATAGTCAACATATCTGTATGGTACTGAGGCAAGGGCAAATCTTATAGCTGCCACTCCCAGAGTTGAGGTTTCTCCTGCACCGGTAGTTTCTCAGCCATTGGTTCCCCATCCTGCTATATTTGTCGAGGAGTAGAAGATACTAGGTAGATTCTTGAGATTTGCTCTGCCTAGGTTCCTGATTGCTTGTGAAAATAGGTATTTTGGGCCTTGTTGAGACTCGTAGTGTGAATTACGCTATATTTTAGTCAGACTTGGTTGGTCGATATTGGTGGAAAGTTTATATGGATTCTAAACCAGTTGATGTTATCCCATGACTTTGGCTCAGTTCTCTGAGGTGTTCTTGGAGAAATGTATGTATCATAGCCTTAAAGATCTATGTATCATAGCCTTAAAGATCGTTTGAGGGATCAGTTATCGATATTAGAGCAGGACTCTATGACAGTTGTAGAGTATGAGGCTCATTACACGAGTTAGCTAGGCATGCGACTTCTATTCTCGACACTAAGTATGAGAGATTCTACTGCTTTGTCACAGGATTAAGACTCTTTATTTATATATCTACTTAAAGTTTTGTTATTATGATAGGTCTTTTAATGAGGTATTAGATCACGCTCGGGTGATGGAGGAGATACACTATGTTGGTCATGATAAGAGGACTAGATTTCAGAGTAGATTCAGTGGGAGCAGTCACAGTTCTTGACCTAAAGATGGTAGTTCTCATAGTAGGTATTCTCCATATCTATTGTATCATCCTCTAATCAGCCTAGCCAACCAATTCAAGCAATTCTTTATATTACTAACAGAGGTAAGTCTAGTGTTAGAGACCGCCCTGGTCAGGCTGGCAGTCAATATTTAAGGGGTTTATCTTCTGGTGATTCTAGTTATGGTGGTTATTTAGGGTAGATGGATCTGTGGCTTCTGTATCAAATCAGGTGTCATGTTATAGTGGTGGAGCTCCCGCGCACTGTTTATGAGATTAACTTAGTCATGGGGCAATTGTTGTTTCAGCTTAGTATGTTTCTCTATTAGAGCGGTTCATCCTTCGGCTAGAGATGGTTCTCAATCTTGTAGGGGTAGTTTTTAGGGTACTTAAGTAGGTTCTAACGCTAGTAGGACTAGAGTTCAGTCAGATGCCTAGCCAGGAGGCTAGAGTGGTAAGTTGTATGGAGCACATACTTGGCCTATGGCTGAGACTTTTAATGTTGTTATAGAAATGATTTTGGTGTTTAGCTAGTCGTTATTCACTTTATTAGATCTGGGATCCACTTATTCCTCTATATCTTCTTATTGTGCACCATGATTGGAGTTATGTTTTGATTTATTATTTGTGCCATTATGCGTATCTACTCCCATGGGCGGTTCTTTAGTAGTGGATTTAGTTTTCAGATCATGTGTTGTGACTGTTAGAGATATTGATACTCTTTTGGATCTGATTAGTCTGGGCATAGACTATTGTCTTACTATTATTCAATCATAAGGGAAAAACATATGGTTACTCATACTTCACCATTGGTATAAGGGTGATCCCAAATCCAAAATGCCATGGGTACTTAGATTTCCCTTGTATTTATAGAGCTGATGCTATGTGTAGTCATACTTCCCATGCATCCATGGCATAAAAACCAATCACAATGATTTTCCCATATGAATTTCGTCACTCAATATATCATATGGAAAGGCTCGTTCGATATTATCATGACCAATATAAAAATAAACAAACTATAAATGAAACAAGTAACTAATCCATGAAATATGGGCACCATCAGAGTGCTCGAATACTACAACCCAGAATGTAAATAAAATCCATCAAAAATAGCATAAAAACATCCATAAATATCTCAATAATATAGGTCAAATGAATGAATATAGAGATAGTTACCCCCAACTATGAAGCTTGCAGTGACCACACTGCATAATCAATAAAGCATAAAAAGAGAAAAAGAGTGCTCCCTGTGACCGCATCAAGAGTTGTTGTCGCCCTCAGACTCTGCATTATCTTCAGCATCATCATAATGGACCACTCAGTTAGGTCCTCATCACCAATATCATCTCCTAAAGGATCTTTACCCCCTTCTATATCTTGGTGAAAAACTTGTCTCTTTTCATTTCCCTCTTCTTTATCTTTTTATGTGAGTCCCCGAGCCCTCTGTGAGACTCTGTCAAATATAAGTAGGCCCTCTAAATCCTTTTTATAGTGGCTCCCTATGTCCTCTGATCTCCAAGTACATCAAATTATCATACTGAGCTACATAGAAATGTTGGGTGGTGGAAGGCTCTCCTGACCCCAGAGGCAAACTTGCTACAAGCTCCCTTATTTCACTTAAATCAACTGATATCTATTTAAAGGGACCCACTGTGTATGACTTATACTAGTTTGTGTCCTTAAATGTCGACTTTTCCAAGTCAAGTTTCTTCTTCTTACTATTTCTTGGTGATCCTTCACCTCGAATCTTGAGAGGTTAAATAAGAGTGTTTGGGTGTACTCAAGTTTGTTTGGGGTACTCCTTAAACTCAGCTCTCCTGCATAACTCAGTAATCAAAGAAGGGAAAGAAGAGGTGAGTATCACCGTGGATATTAAAATACTTCATGTATAAGATACAAGATGACCAATATTCAATGTAATGTTGAATAGTATACAAGAAATCATCCGGGCTCACATATATGAAACAACAGTCATGTCTGTGCATGGAGAAACTTGGCTACAAATAATATTCATCTATATCCTTCCCTTCACTGTGAAATCATTCATCAATATATACTTCTTGGTGATTGCCCAAGGAACCTCCCTGCCAGGGCATAACTTATTATCTATCCAACTACCTGGTTCATACCCTTTTGCACCAAATTAGCTCATGTCCTTATCAATAATCAATATAGATCATTAATTTTCTTAGCCCCAAAGTGCACATTCTTCCCCCGTATCTACATAACTTGTTCAGGAAAGATTCTACACTAAGGTTAGTATAGAATTTATTTACCCACATCTCTTTTTCCCAGAAAGGAACAAGGGAAAAATAATTCCTCCGGTGGCTACCAAGTTGGCATAAAATGCTAGGAGCTTTTCTAGCACCTTATTTAATAAAATACCTCTCTTTAGGTGCAATTTGGTTTTGGGGAGGTCGGTATAATATTGACTATTGCATTCGGGGTCCATGAATCAGGTTTGATCATATTCTTACAGGTTGAGCCCTGAAAACCTAAGAACAACACAACAACACTCATCATTAACATTTTCATATAAAAACTATGCTAAGTTTTCCAATTTATCTCATGGGGTTGTTTCTTGGAGGGTTTTGGGCAAGGAATGGAATTATAAGATTTTTGGTCAATACTGGGAATAACTCTCAATTATAGCGATCATGGACCACTAAGCTGCGATCGCGGTATTAGAGGCTATATCGGACAAAAATGCTCAAAACTCAAATCATCCAATTTCATTGCCACATTATATTTCAAATCGAGAAGTAACCTTATGCACATGAAACTTAGTCCCTAGGTGCTTGATTTTGCCCTTGGAACATGGAAAAACTAGCATTGAATTCATTTGAGTATTTAATCGAGCACTTGGTGTGCACACACTATTTCTATCAATTTTGAACAAAATTTGGGTACTAGCTAACCAAACCATTAAAAAATTTTAAACCATGGTTTAGCAATTAAAAAACCATTGCACACACACCTGTACCATAGTTTTAATATAGAACGATCGTTGTCAATAAAACTCAACTAACATTGAGGTAGAATCCTCGAGGTCTGAGTCTAGTCTTCAAACCTTATAGGTGTTATATCATCTAAGTGTATGGCAGTAGTGTAAACAAAATGAAATACATACATTTAAATAAGGGGGGCTTGGTTGGTTTGGAAGGTTATTCCACCAAAGTTTATTCAAACTAGCCATTTAAGGCAATAATTTTGAATAAGATTTCAAAATGGTATAAATCTTGGGATTATGTCTTCTGAGCGAAAAATAATGCATGGGTTCATGATCTCTGAGTGCAAATTCTATTCAACAACTGCATGGGTAGGCTGAGTCCTTGGGGTTAGTTTTTCAACCAAATATCAACATTATCATCCATGGATCTTTCGGATACCTCATGGATGTGGCAATAAAATCCACCTAATACCTTAATTGGGCATTCCTATTTCTAGGAAGATGCCCAAGACCTAGCTAATTATCAACTCACCCTTATTTCTAAGATAATGAAAAGAGAATAAACTACATCTAACTATTGTTCACTAATGCCCTGTCATCCATATCCCTCTTTCAAGGATGATATTGGATCAAAAAGTATACTCCTATTCCTCTTTCAAGGATGATGTAAGAGTTTGGAAATTTGAGTTTTTTTACCAACATATCCATTTTAGGAATTTGGCTATTTCACCCATAAATCCCAACTAAATTAAGAAATCATTAGTGAAACCCACAAACAATGACCAAGAATCACCACTAATAAATCATAACCCACACATATTTCCACCCTATTTAAACGTAATCTAAAGATAAACACTGAGAAACTCATGAATTTAGGGAGAAGAAATATACCAAAAGTGTCATTCAATGCGTCCATGGAGATTAAAAGTACGAAGATTCTTCAATTTAACTTCAAAGTCACTAAATTCAAATTGAAAATTTAAACACAATAGTTTCCACAAATTAGTAGGGTTAACAAAGCCTCCTAATTCAATTTTCAAAGTGATGAATACCAACTAAGAAAGGGTTTTTTCCTTTTGTGGGATTTGGGGTCAGCTATAAAAACTTACATAATTGCCCCTAGTCATAAACCCCTTTTACAAGGATCACTGCTTGTTGGCAGCAATTGTGGCTACCACAATTGTCTTAATAACATCTTGAACACCAATGGTTGACCAATCTTAACTTATCCCAATCACGACCCTCAGTCTGCGATCGTGGTAACTGAGGTTCATATCCTCTTCTTGCTTCAACCTTTTGTACTTTTCTTCTCCTTTTGATCCCTTTCCATCTCATTTCACTCATTTTCTTCTTATCACATGTAGACCTACAAAATATGGAAATAAGTGCATTTAAATAATGCAATTGTTTCATTCATATCATTAAATCATAGTAATGTGCATGAATTTGAATGTAAATGAGTGGTAAATTTACCACTCATCAGTAATGCCAGGTGTAGAACCCTATTTTCTATGCAAAAAGAGGTATTTGACATGACAAATCTTTTAGAAAAGTTTAAAAATAGAAGAATCGCCACTAAATGAATTAAGGTGCATTAGGGCACCATTCTAATCTAATTACAAATTTATTTTATTATTATTTAGTTTATTTCACTAGAAACATGTATAACGGTTAAAGTTACCTTAAAAGAAAGATGTTAGATACCTTTTGAGGTCTATAAATATGGGTTCCAACTGAATTTATGTGTTATGTGGGGATTCAATGTGATAAGCAAAGGTCAATTATTTTTATTAATTTAACATTAACTAAGTGTTTAACTTGAAAACAATAAATAAACTAAACATGCAACTCAATTAATTTCTAGTTAGTAATTATCTAGGTGATAAAGTAACAAGATGCATAGATAAGTAAAAAATGTGAATCAGCTATGGAGAAGATAGAAAGGAAAAATTTACATAGTGAAAAGATTTATTTAAATTATAAACCTTAACTTCCCCAAATAATTAAAACACTCAAAATAAAGGAAATAAGAGTTTATTCAGAAAATTTGTACAAGGGGTTGATTTTATCCTATTCGAATCAATGCTCGACTTATTAATGGATAAGAATGTCATATGTTGCATTGTCGTATTTTTCTTGGGTTAACGTCTATCGTTTCCATATATCTATCCACCTAGTTTGATCACTAAGTTTTTATTAATCATAGGAGCACATTAAAGAAAATGATAAAACTGAAATTTCCTAGATTTCTACTCATCCCAATTTAATGTTCAAGAGGCATTGGACTTGCTATCTTGGATTTGGGTCTATATAAAAGAAAATCTTAGACTACCTAATTGGATTTGGGATTAGCATCATACGAAAAAAACGAAGACTGAGCATTTGGCATGTACCTATGTCAAATAAGACTCTTAATTAATTATACTTGATTAGGTGATAGACATGCTGCAAGCAACTATCCGTTTTATATAAATGAAACTTATAGGCATAATCTCTAGTTCTTGGGCATTATTGAACATGCTAAAAAATAGAATAAGTTATATGCATGATTTATAGACGTAGATGCTAAAATTAATAAGATGGACCAAGAGTATGATTCTTTTAAATATGCTGGAACTTGATTTAAAGTTGTTGGAAATTGATGTTAACATACTAGGAGTTAATTTAAAGTGCTAGAAATCAAATTAAATATGCTAAAAATTTTATTCAAATGCTGGAAATTAATTTAAAATGCTAAAAATTTTAATAAAACACAGGAGAAATTAAATAGACAAGCTGGAAAATAAATAAAATGTTGTAAATTAGTTATGATGTGCCAAAAATAATTAAATATACTGAAATTAGTTAAACATACTATAAATCAAATTTTAAAAGATTGAATTTAAATTAATATGATGAAAGTTAATTGAAAATCCTAAAACATAATATCTAAATGATAAAACAATTTAATTAGCATGCTATAAATTATTTAATGACCTAGAACGTGTTGCCTAAGTGATAAATATTTGCATTATTAAAAAAAAAACTAAGTCAAACAATCCCCCCCCCCCCCCCCCTCCCCAAAGCAGTACTTGTAATTTTATTATACATAGAGTTTCTACATTTTATCTAAATGAATGAAATGTCAAATTTAAAATTTTAAAAACATATGGAATATTGTAATAAAGTCCCCTTTAGCTACCTTATTCAAAGCAACACTTCAACCTGTTAATATAAAACAAAAGAACCAAACCCACTTGAATTCAAAACACACCTTTGACAGACCATAACCAACCTTTGACATTGTCGGGATCCTAAAGGTTTCAGGGACGCTAAGAGGGATCGTGCCGAAGGGGGTTGTGGAATGTACACTAGTCATTTCAGATTCAACACCGGGGAGACATTTAATTACAAATAGAGGAGGGAAATACTTTATTTATGTCAAGGCTAATAACGGTAAAAAAACATGAAAATTTCAACAATTCACAAAACATTAATCATTCAAGTAAAAAAATAGGAGTCCACGGCATAAAAAAGTTAAACAGACATATTAAAGCAACAATAGATGCTTTGTTGAAAGGAACATATAATTTAGAAGCATATAAATAAAATAACAACCGATTAGAGAAATATTTTTTCACAATACACTTGGTAGTAGAACCAACAGTTAACTAAAGCAATAGAACCAACGGATATACATACATACATATATATATATATATATATATGTATTTATATATATGTATATTGTATAAGTGTGTAAGAGATTAGATGCTGCAAAAAGCATAAAAAATAATGAGGCAGAAGGGATGTGTTTATAGCATAAGAATTGTAGTGAATCAATAGTTAAAACAAATGAAGACTATTTCAAAAATCAATAAAAGGAAGACTGAATAAATTAAGTATAAAAAATCTCCATTTGCCATAACTAAGCACGTAAGAATCTATCTAATCAGGAATAATTGAATGACATGTTGGAGTTTTTCATAAACGAGGAAGTAAAAAAATATTTTCTAATTAAATAAGGCACATGCATCAGTCTAAGAATCAATTAATAAAGTACTTTTGTTATGAAGTATAGCAGAATCAATTAGGGGCGAAAATTCATGTTTGAATACCAAATACTGAAAATTAAAATCTGTCAAGCATTTTGAAATAAATATACACATATTAAATATTTTTTAGTATAACATAGCATCTAAGATACACAAAACATTTAGTAAAACATATAGAAAAATCCCGAATTGCCATGCAATTATACTACAAGAATATATCAAGCAAAGGTATAGAAAACAATGAAATTGTGAGAATTAAATATGTAACATTTTGATGTGAATCATGCAAAGTAAAATCAAATAGAGGGTTACCAAGTGGATGCGTGAATCATTATTCGAGCCTAAGAAATTAGGGTTTAAAGAAAGATTATAAAAATTGAGGCTCTTCACATATGGCAATCAAAGCTAGCAAAAATCATGAAATTAGAAGAATCAAGTCGAAATCATAACGCTGTTTTCATAAGTTCCAAATATAATATCAAACAACGCAAATGAAAGACTAAAATATAAATCGTAAGAGAAATAAAAAATGGGAATACTCATACAATATTCAATTTAAAATATGAATAAATAATTTATGAGCTTGTCTCCCTAAAATGGTGACCTATGTCATTTCTGAATCACAGGGAAAAAGACAAATTATCTCTTTGGTGACATTCTCATGGTGGTATTGACAGATTAAGGGCTCATCGGCTATCGTCTTTAGTGATGTAGCAACAAAAAAGGAGAAGAAAGAAAGTGACGATCAAATAAAATAGGGATTGATGAATAATGGTGGTTTAGGGGTTTTCATCGATAAGATAGAGATTGATGATGTGTTTAGTGGTAGAGGTTTATTAGTAGGATTCACGATGTAGTGTTTTAGAACATTGGTAGAGGTGTCTGTTGAGGGAGTATTGTGGTGGTTTTTGATTGAGAAGAGAGCGTAGATGAGGGAGAGAAAAGAGAAGATAATAGAAGAAGAAGAGAGAAGATAAGAGGAGCTCCGGTGGTTCGGGTTAGACAAAGTAAATTTAGTGGAGAAGTGTAGTGGTGATGGTTGTGGAGAGTAAGAGTGAGAGGTAGCTTGGTTGAGAGAAAAATGATTAGGGTTCAGGAATAGGTTAATTTATTAAACAAGGAAAGAAAGAGATAACGTAATTTGAGCTGTTGAATCAAATTTAATCGACGACTAAGACTAAAATTAGAAATATGGGTCACATATGATATAAAATTGGGTCTAATTTAGGTTTGCTTTAACTGAAATTGGAATTGGAAATTAAGGTTGAGTCAAATTGGACCCAATTTAGGCTATAACTGATACTAATTAAATAAAATTAGAAAAGAATTTAAATAAATTGAAATAAGTTAGGTTGAATTGAGTAGCTAGTTAATAAAATAAAATAATGATGCTATAATAATAATGAGAAAATAATAAAACATCGCAAAGTCATTATTCTTAAAATAAATTATGTTTATAAAATTAATGTTACATAATTATTATATAAAATTGGTGGTAATAATAATAATAGTTTGAAATAAACTAGACATCTATAAATTATGAATGCGAAATTTAAGAAAAACTATAACAACAACAACAACAACAACAACAACAGTAATAAACTATGTGTGTGTGAATTATGAGTATGCATATCTGTAAAAATAATTTAATATGTAAAATATGATATTTAAATTAATAAAGTATATATACTATATACAATATAAAATTAAATGATAAAAATGAATTGTATACTCCAAAATAATGAATACAAAATGTCAAGATTTTTTAGATACTAAAATAATAAGTATAGGAATATTAATAGTAACAACTAATAATTTTTGTAAAATAGCAGCTTAGGAGAAATATCAAGAGGTCAAAATTGAGTGTCAACAAATTTCTCAGTAATGATGAAAGAATTATTGAGAAATGAAATTTGACATAGTAACAAATTTTTTCCACCCGTGTGGTGGTTTGGTAAAATAAAAATAACAAGAGGGTGTTATTAAAATATTATGGCTGGGACTTTTTTTTTAATTCATCTTCATATCTCGGGTTTATGAGAATCGGGTTGTGTATAGCTCTAGATTTACCAATGAATGATATTTCTAAAGAATGTTAATGATAAGGGATACAAACAACCATAACAGTATTATGGATCAATGAGATTGGAGTTGTTAGAATTTGAAGCAACGACATAATGAGAGGTGTGAAATTAAAATGACAATGTATTTAAAGTTGAATTGGAGTGATGACGTGATAAGTAGAACTGTATACTAAAAATAGGAGTGAAAGTTTTTCCCGTTCGTAACACATTCTTCCTTTTTTACCTGTGCACTTTCAAAATAACTAAAACATTTGTTAGAGCATGTGAATTATATAAATGATAAGTAATTATTGTAAGTCTCTAAACATGATGGAATTTCTCATTTTGGGCCATGAACATTTGCTTTAAGATGGAAAGAATGATGTCTTTAAGCTATGATATTGTAAAGACCCTTTAGGCCATTTTAAGTATTTTTGCTTATTTTTCCTATAAACCTTTTAAATATATGACCCAAGTTATTTATGACTTGCAAGACTTGATAATTCAGTTACTCGATAGTTCATTTGTTTTTTAGAGAAAATTCCCTATTTGGAAATCTTCGTTAGTTCCACGTGGGAACGAGAAAGAACTTTAGTAAAGCGATCTCATATTCAAACTATGAAAATGCCAGTAGCTTTCAAAATATCGATTTTAGACAAGCAAATATTTGGTTAGGGTCCGAGACACTCAAGTTCATTTTGACCTATTAGTTGGGAAGTAAGGAAAATAATATATGGGTGTGGGACTCACATTTGGTTGAAACGACCTTGGACGGAAACTCTAGGTGTGACATTGAATTTTATATGTTTACATATTTTTTTTGTTTATACGAAATTCCAAATGAATCTCGAGGTCTTAACGTAAACTTTGAAGATTTTCCAAGTTTTAGCTGTCATCTGGTGCAGCTTCAATCGCAAGCCGAAACTTGCGATCACGGTACCCTTGGTAGGGAAAGTAGTGCAACCATGAAGGGAATATTGCGATTGCAACTCGCCAGTGCATCCCCAAAGTGGTGTAATTACAGGTATGGGACCATAATAATGGGACCTGAGTACTTGATATGGGTATAAATAGACACCAAATATCATGAATTTAGTCATTTATCACCCCTTTCTTGAAAACATAAATCCTAAATAGTGTGATAACTTTAAATGGAATTTTGTTGGTGATTGGGAAGCTAGGTTAACATTAGTTTGAGGTTTTATTCTTATTTGAGGTAAGAATTCACTTATTTTTTGTTGATAATTCTTAATTTATAGCTGAATACCCCAAAACTTTGAGGTATTTATTTTAGCCCCAATTTAGCTTAGTTTTCACCCATTTTTTAGAAAAATAATTCGTTGAGTTGGAAGGAATATTGGGTTGGATTCAAAAATATGATTTCTATTAGTGAGACCCACATAGTGTTTTTGTATTAATTTTGGAACCAAAGTACAATGTAGTGATATGAGTATTGTTATTCTTTTATTGATGCATAGAATGTGTTTATAATAGCTTAGCATCTTGAGAATGCTTATCGAAAGAGAAAGATGATGGTTTAGCAGTTCGTTAAGCTTTTTTTGGTGTCTAGGTAGGTTAGATTCATCCCATACTAGATTGAGCTGTGTTATAGTATGTTTATGATACCTTATTAGATTGAGAAGGATTTTATGTGTTGGATTGATGATATATAAGACTTGGGGTTAGTTGAACACTTTAAGTCATTTAAAATCGTGTTGAATTACTTATCTCGTTGCCTTGAACATTAGTAAATTAGACATTTTGGCTCATATTTAGGATGAGAATGATATAAATTACTCTAGCAAGATGGGAGTGACTTCTTCAATTTTTCTTATGGTAATTTGGCCTTAGTTGCATATACTAATGAAGGTTGCCTTAGTTCTATTTGACTTAGTTAAAGTGCTTGAGAAGAATCTTTGTCTTAAGGCTAATTGTGTCTTGCTATACATCTAAGATTGGATTTAGATACCTTAGCTTACTCCAGGGTAGAATTTTTCTTTGAGTTAATTTTGGAGATTTAGAAGTAGGCTCTTTGACCCACCTTAAGCCAAGATAAATGATTAGTTTTATTGAAATCCTTAAATACTTATTGAATATTAGAGAATTCCCTTTTGAGGCAATATTGAGGAACCATGGTAACTGATTATGATTGTAATTAGAAGTAATGCTCATTTACTAATTAATTAGATTGTGGTTATGCTATGATAAGCTATGGAACATGTTAGGGTAAGTTAGTGAAATACCATGGATTTCTCAATAAAGGTGCTATAAATCATACTGTGATAACTATTGATGATACAAATAAGAAACTTTCCTTTATGCTAATGATAAGCCATCAAATATACTATTGATAAGTCGTTGCTCATGATATCGCTTATGATTATGATCATGCTAAGAAATATTCTAGTAATCATGTTAGAAAATATCCCTATTGATGATATTAGAAATTTAACCATGATTTATGTTAGAAGTTATGTTTATTGATTTTATAGAAATTTATGCTATTAATTATAATTGAAATCGTAATTCTTAATTATATGACCACTTATGCTATTGATTTTGCTACTGACGATGATGATATATTGATACCTAGAAAAGCCAGAGGATGATTATGATGATATATTATACCCAAAAAGGTAAAAAGATTATTATGATGGTATATTAATACCTGGTAAGGTTGGAGGATAGGTATAATGATATATTGATACTCGGCAAGGCCAGAAGATGATTATGATGGTATATTGATACTTTACAAGGATCGATGATGATTATGATAATACTCCGATACTGGACGAGGCTAGAGGATGATTATGATGATATATTATTACCTGTTAAAGTCGGAGAATGATTATGATGATATATTGATACCCAAAAAGGCCGAAGGATAATTATATTGATGTGTTTATGTATACATCTACTAGTTCGAGTTAGGCTATGCCTTATGTATGGCTATAATATATAAATATATATATATGCATATACAAGTTGGATATGATGTCGATATTTGGGATGTCGGATATAGCCTAAATATGGTAAATATGATAATTAGTGCACTACTGAGGATTAGTGATAAATGATTATAAAGTGGTATAGTTTTTGATTAGTGATAAATAAGGATTAGCGGTGGATATTATTTACGTGACTAATCATGACTAGTTGATAAATGGATTAGTTGGTAAAGGATGATGAGTTAATAAATGATGTTAGTTGATAAATGTTGGTTATCAAATAAATGATGGTTAACGGATATGTGGTGAATACTTGTTAAATGTTGACTAGAGATTATATGATGACTAGTAATTAAATGGATTAGCTTATAAGAGAGGGTTAGCTAATAAATAATAGTTAGTGAACAATAATAATAAGTTGGTTAAGTGATGATAATGTTATGGGATATGGGTACATTGGTAGTATTGATAAATTATGGAATAATGGTTAGATAATGAGTTGGTTATTTTTAAGTGATCAATGATTGCTTTATTGTATCTTGAGTGTACTCTCAAGACGTATAGGAGTCTATGATGATTTATTTACTTTGATCACCAATTATCGTATGAGAGCCAATTTTATAGTTTGTGATTGCTTGTGTGATGCCTTGTGATGCATTATTATTCCAATTTATTTACTTATAGTGCATAGGGATGTCGTCATGTGTTGATTCCTCATGTTATATTTTTATTTCGATTAAACTATTATTTATGTACAGAAGTATTGGAAATGATTCAGGTTAATATTTGTACCTTGAGTTAGTTATGTTATCTTTCATTTTATCATATTTATATCATAATTTAGCTCAGTCGGCCAATGATGCCTACTGAGTACCCATTGTTTTGTTACTCATACTATACTTTTATTCCTTTTGGGTGTAGATCAGAGTACTAGCTATTGTCATTGATCATTGATCATGCTGTGTTAATTTTCTAAAGATAGGGTGAGCTCTTGGCGTCGGTGTCACCTATTTCCTTCTATTTTTTTATTAGTCTTTTGTTTTTGAGACATATGTTATTGACTATTCTAGATACTGGAGTTGTATTATTATTAGATGCTCTTGTACTGGCTCTGCCAGGTCATGGGATGGTATCTTATATTGACAGTTTTATCTATCTAGAACTCTTAGCTTATTTATAAGTAAGATGTTCATTTTTTCCTATGATTGGGTATTTTTAACCAAGTTAACCCATTGTGCTTAACTCTAGGGTATGGTTTTGGCTTGCCTATTGGCAGGATAGAGTATGTGCCATCATGAATCATAAATTGGATCATGAAAAATTAGTATTAGAGCGAGGTTTTACCGGTATGGTTTGTACAAGAGCAATGTCTAGTGGAGTCCAGCGGTATATTTCCTATCTTCCTTAGGCTATGGGACATTCTTAGGAATTCATTTTTTCCTTCACTCACTTCATGCTAAGAGTCTGAATTGGTTTGTAGAGTATTCCTTTGCCTTTACTTTTCCGCAGATTGCCAAGACACGTTCTACTACTATATGAGATGAGGGTCCCAAAATCGAGCCTAGGGATCCTACTCCTATTTTTGGATGACCTAGAGATCATGGATAGCTGCGTGATGTGTCCCAACCAAAAGGTAAGGATAGGCTACCTTACCCAGGTCCTATTCTTTCTCCTTATCGAGGAATAATTCTGCCAAGCCTGTGGTGGGCAAAGGACTATTCTAGGCTACTCTAAGGGTTATTTCTTCTTCAATACTCAGAGAAGTGTTGGTCTATCTTTTCGGTTTAGTTAGTGGTGTGCCATCTAATGTTGCATAGTCTACATATCTGCGTGGTGCTGAGGCAGGGGCAGATCTTATAGCTGCCACTCCCAGAGTTGAGGTTTCTCCTACACCGGTAGTTACTCAGCTACTAGTTTCTCAGGCATTTGTTCCCCAGCATGCTATATCTACCGAGGAGTTAAAAATACTGGGTAGATTCCTGAGATTTTCTCTTCCTAGGTTCCTAATTGCTTGTGAGGATATACTTTGTATTTTGGGCCTTATTTACACTTGTAATGTGAATTACACCATATTTCAGTTGGACTTGGCTGCTCGATATTGGTGGAAAGGTTATATGGATTCTAGACCAATTGGATCTTCTCCCTTGACTTTGGCTCAGTTTTGTGAGGTGTTCTTAGAGAAATGTATGTCTCGCAGCCTTAGAGATCATTTGAGGGATCAGTTCTCTATATTAGAGTTGGTCTCCATGACAGCTGTAGAGTATGAGGCTCATTTTTACAAGTTGGCTAGGCACGCAAGTTCTATTATAGACACTGAGTATGAGAGATTTTGTTGCTTTGACATAGGATTGAGACTCCTTATTTATATATTTACTTAAAGTTTTGTTATTGTGATAGGTCTTTTAATAAGGTGTTGGATCATGCTCGGGTGATGAAGGAGATACACTATGTGGGTCGTGATAAGAGACCTAGATTTTAGAGCAGATTCAGTGGGAGCAGTCGTAGTTCTTGACGTCCAGATGGTAGTTCTCATAGTAGGTATTTTTCTTATCCATCGTATCATCCTCAGATCAGCCTAGCCAACCAATTCAAGCAATACTTTATATTACGAAGAGAGGTCAGTGTTTGCACCCTATTATCCCTCCCACTATTTTACTGATTTGCACCCTACTTTGTATATCAAAATTTCTTGCTCTTCCTATGTCTCATCTCCACCTGCTACAAAATAAACCCCGACCTGGATATGTCCATATCATTATTCAGCATTGCAACCTTACACTCTAACACAAAATCAAGGATCAACCTAGAAGCATACTTCCTCCTTCTAAACCTCATATTAGATAGCAACTCAAGAGCATAACGGGACAACTGCTGAAATTTCAGTGCATACTCCTTGACACTCATCAAACCCTGCTTCAAGTTCACAAACTCTTCGGATTTACCCTCCCTCAATTCCCGAGGAAAGAAGTGATCAAGAAAAGCACCTGAAAACTTGTCCCATACTATAATATCAATATATTTTGCCCTTATAATTTCCCACTCGTCATACTATAGGTAAGTCACATCCTTCAACTGATTGGCAGAAAACTCCACACCTTTTAAATCAGTAGCACACATCACCCTAAAGATCTTCTCCATCTCATTAATAAATCCCTGAGGTTCCTCCTCTACCTTAGAGCCTATAAAACTTGGGAGATTCAACCTCATAAATGGGCCAACCCTGGTAACCTTAAATGAATTAGCAATAGGTCCAACATGGTAAGATCAATAAGATTATGATGCGACCAGCTGTGCAAGCATATGAAATAGACTAACAGAATTCCATATTAGATATATCTCCCTGAGGTGATAGAGCATTTATATCTGTAGCCCAAGAAGTCTAGGACAGACTAGTAGGGACATAGAGCAGAACAGTCTAGAGCAGGGACGCTAGACCAGGTTTGCTCTTCATAAATAGGGTGAGTTCCCTACACATCTTTTGCAGGTAGGACAAAGGTTCTAATAGAGTTTCTACGACCATTAGATTTTTAAGGAGTCATAATTTGAAATGCGAGTAAGACTGGAGTTAGAGAAATATCATATCAATTAGTCTCTATAGCCCAAAATAGAACACAAGAAAGGGGAATATTCCTAAGTGCCTTATAGATTCCCCCTTATTAGTGTAGCACACTAAAAACCCATAAAAGGGACTCTACTCTACATGGCTTCGTGGAAACCCAGCGACCCTGAATCGTGCTCTAATACAAATCTTGTCACGACCCGAATTCAGGCCTAGCCATGATGGGTAATCTTAATCCCACCATAGACCAGAGAGAACCCACTTAGCCTTACATCAACATTATATAAATTAAAACAACGGAAGTCAAATAAGTCTACAAGAGATATATGAATCCGAAGAAAGTTATGATTCAAAATAAGACAATTATGTAATCCCTTAAACTATCCACAAAAGCCTCTAAACAAGAAATACCAACTAAGTCAGGGCATCACCTCAAATATAAAGAAGAGAATCCAAAAAGAAATAATAAGGAAATAATAAAACCAATGAAATAACTGGGCCTTCCAAGAGATGGAGGCTTACCACATCACAACAGACCAACAGACGTACCGAACCAACAAACAATGCACAAGAGCAATAAAAAAGACCTCCAAACATACATTATTAAATGATTCAGGATTCAGGAATGGGGGAAAGCATTAGCATGTAACTCGAGGGAAAGGGATAAAATAGTGCATTTATAAAAAACCAATCAAAACCACATGTATAATATTTGTATATACATATAAAGGATGTCGAGATAGGGGTAAGGGTCCATTAACATGATACTTTAAACCATTAGACGGAACTGTATAGCTAGCTTCATCCTAAATGTATCCAGGGGCTATATGGTTTCAACTCCTCTTACGAAAAAGGCCCCAGTCTATGTTTGTCATATGTATCAAGGAATGGCTAAAGACACTAAGGCAATAGCCATCCAATATATAAAGTTTATCAGAAACATGGTCATATAGACCCCCAACGTTAGCAAATATGTTTTTTAGTGTTGGTCCGCCTGGGACTACACCTTTATGGTAAGCTACACAATTCCCTTTAATCCTTAATTAAAATAGTTTGCACATAAACCAACCATTAACCAAGGAGTCATTTATTTAGGTATTTCCCAACTTGGTATCATCATACCAATGTGCTTCCAAGCTAATTCAGTTTTTCCAAACCAGTCTGTTTAACTATTATACTCCCAAGATTCATTGAATCCATAACTATGGACAACAAAGGCATTCTAGATCCATTTATCCATTAATGCAATGTAATACTTTCAAAAGATAAATTAAATTATGTAAAAATCCATATTCAAAACTAAGTTTCCATTATGGATGAGGTTAATACCACTACCAAGCCAAAAATTCATAAATTTTGATGAAACCCATGTCACCCATTTCAACCATAATCATAATACACCAATTAAGTCACAAAAACATCAACTAAAGCATGAATAATCGATATACAACATAGAAAAAGTAATTCAAGCAATAAAAACCAAAAATCCTCATCCCAACTTCAAACCCATTATGTTAAATCACATTAATGTTGAATAAATTGATGCCATAATGTAAAATTCAAGTTAAGGAAAGAGAAACATGCCTAAAATATAGAAGGAATGAAAGAGAATTTGAAGTTTAATGCTAGTTTTGGTGAATTCCTTGTAAAACCAATAAACATTCTTTGGTTGAGAGTTAAAGAGAGAAAAGTATAGTGTTTGATCTTGACAACTAAAGAAAAAGGCTTATTTTGGCGTATTAAAGTCGTTCAAGGGGTAAAGAACCAAAAAGCCCCTCACCCCTAGTGAAAAAAACAAAAAATGGATGAAAAATATTTAGCAGCTGACAGATCACTATCACAGAGGGTATCCTCTATGCCACGCTCCTATCGCAGAGCATAAGTGGTATGGCATACCATTATCGTGGACCCTCACTACCTCAGATTCCCGAAATGACCCCCGAACCCCTATTGAAAACTCCTAAACTTTCTAAAAGCACCCTTTTAACATCCATAATCATAATTTAAGTCAAAAATTGATATTACGCATATAGAAGGGTCAAAAGTAAAATGATTGAAATTTTATGAGGCCTTAAGACCATGAAGATGAACTATCTCTAGAAGATAGATATAAGCCAACCTCCCAGCACTAAAAGCAATCTAAATAGGTATTAAATGGGCTGACTTGGTCAATCAATCCATGATGACCCAAATGCAGTCAAAACCATAAAAAGTATGAGGCAACCCAATTATGAAGTCCATAGTGATTTGCTCTCACTTTTACTAAGTAATGACTAATATCTAAAGAAAACCACCCGGTCTCTGATACTTGGCCATCACCTACTGATAACACAAGCAATAACCTACAAAGTCTGCCACAGCCTTTTTAATGACACCCTAGCAGTAATGCTGCTTCAAATCATGATACATCTTAGTCACTTATGGGTAAATGGAATACATAGGTTGATGCAACAATAATAACAACAACATACCCTGTGTATTCCCATAAGAGTGGGGTCTGGGAAGGGTAAGATGTACGCAGTCCATACCGCTACCTCCAAGGAAGTAGAGAAGTTGTTTCCAATAGACCCCTGGCTCAAAGTAGAGAACTGTAAACAAAGGGTTGGAAAACATAATAAAAAATTAGGAATAAGAAATAAGAAAATAGAGATCAGAGAAATATGAAATACGAGACATAAGGGCGACATAGAATATATAGGTTGATGCGCCCCTCCAAATACAATCTCAACCAGCCACCAACTTTTGACATAGAAAATCGACCTCTAATCCTTATACCATCACAATCAAGAGATTTTAGCTTTTCACTCAACATCTTATCTTGAGTCACCCTTAAACTATCATTATCAAACTAGTGAGCTCGAATCTGCTCCATTAAAGAAGATTTAGTATCAACAAAGACTAAAATACATTTGGTTGTCAAAATATCAAGCCCAACTATTTGGTTAGCTAAAAACTGAACCTCTAAGGTTAAAAGCCACGTTTGGGTCAAGATATGAGATAAACTCCCCATGCTAGTTGACTTTTGGCTCAAGGCATGCACAACTGCATTAGCCTTACTCGAGTGATATAGAATAGTGAGGTTATAATCCTTCAGTAATTCAAGATAACACCATTGTATCATATTAAGATCCTATTTATTGAAGAAGTACTAAAGGATATAATGATTCGAGAAAATCTAAAACTCTATACAAGTAATGATGCCACATCATCAACACAAATACCATGGCTGCCAACTCCAAAATATAGGTAGGTTAATTTATCTCATGAGGCTTCAACTGATGAGAGTTATAAACAATTACCATACCCTTCTGCATCAATACCTCACCTAAACCAACACTTAAAATATCACAAAATATGTAAAACCCACATCCTCATTGGGCAGGTCAAAATAGGAGTCAAAGACAACAAATCTGTAAGCTTTAGGAGGCTCTTCTCACATGTATCCAATCACTAAAATACCCCCTTTTTCTGAGTCAACTTGGTGAAAAAATACACAATAGACGAGAAACCCTGCACATAACACTGATAACAACCCTACAGACCAATATAACTATGAAATCTTGGTAGGAGAAATAGGTCTAGCCCAGTCATAAATTATCATTATCTTGGTCAGATTAATAATAATACCATCTTTGGTCACCACATGACCCAAGAAAGAGATAGAATCCAACCAAAATTCACACTTGGAAAACTTAGAATACAATACTTATCATGTAACCTCTGAGGTACAATCCATAAATTCTTCACAAGATCGAACTCATTTTTTGAATAAACTAAGATGTCATCTATAAATAAAACCATAAAAAAAAGTTGAGATACTATCAAAATACTTGGTTCATCAATTCCAAGAATATCTTGGGAGCATTGGTCAACTTAAAAGAGATGACCATGAACTCATAATGACCATATAGAGTTTGAAAAGCAGTCTTTAGTACATCTGAAGGTCTAATCTTAAACTGGTGATACATGGATATCAAATCAATCTTGGAAAATACCAAATAACCTTAAAGATGGTGAAAAAGATCATTAATGCTAGGAAAAGGAAAATTATTCTTAACCATTAGTTTGTTTAACTCCCTATAATCAATACATATATGTATAGAACCATCACTTTCCTTCACAAACAAAATATAAGAACTCCAAGGAGATTCCCTAGGTTAAATGAAACCCTTACTCAACAAATTCTACAATTGCTTCTTTAATTATTTCAACTCAGCAAGGGCCATCCTACAGAGAGGAATGGAAATGGCTTAGTGCCCGGCTCAACATCAATATCACAATTGAGATCCAAACCATGCAAATCCATAAAAAAAATATATCCATGAACTTATGTATAACACAAATAGAATCCACATGAGGAGGTGGGGCACTACTACTATCAAATACAAAATAAAAATAAGACAAACATCCTCCCTACGGGCGATAAGAAAGCAACAAAAATATAACACCCTTCTGGCTAGAATCAAGCATACCCTTCCAAGATAACCTTGGAACAACTGGCGTAGCTAAGGTTATAGTCTTGGCATAATAGTTCAAAAGAGCATTATAAGAAGCTAACCAATTCATACCCAAAATAATATCAAAATCAACTATATATAGGATAATCAAGTCTACCCAAGTCTCATGGCATGCAAAGGTAACCACACAAGATTGGTACACCCAATCCACCACTAAAGAATCTTTTATGGGAGTAGAAGCATAAAGAGGAATAGAAAGGGGCTCATATGCAATATCAAATTTAGAAGTGAAGTATATAGAAGCATAGAATATAGACCTAGGGTCAAATAACGTAAAAGAAGATTTGCATCAAACTGGAATGATAGATACCTATAATGACTACATTAGAAGCCTCAACCTTAGGTCTCACAGGTAAAGCATAACACTGACCACGTTTAATCCTAGATTGAGTAGCCTTGCGACCACCTTTGTGAGCTTCCCTACCTTTATCTCTAGTACCACTAGCACTCACTACTACTCTATAAATGTATCTCACTAAAATTATCATAGTAGGGCTAACCTAAAGTTAAAACCCCTATTGAGTGGGTACACGCACAAATCAAGAGAAATTCTTGGTCGTATTTCCAAAATCTTCATATAAACATTCGCAGTGGCCTAACTTAATCTGAGGAGGTACGAAGGAACTAAAATGACTACCCTGACTGGAAGAACCAAACTTGGACCCTCCACCCGCATGACCTAATACCTGGATACTAGAAGTTACAGAACTTGAAGGCCTACCACGTGACCCCTACAACATGACTTGAATTGGCCTACCAAAATAACCACGAGAACCTCAACTAGAGAAATCTATACCTTAAGAGGCATGTTTAGTAAACTTTCCCAGATGATGCACCTTTATGGTGTCTAAAATGCCCTAAAATGGGTCCAAAGATGTCACATGGTGCTTAGGACCACAAGTGACCCAAAGCTAACCCTTCTTCTCGTATAACTCATAAGCAACTGAATAAAATACATAAATCTGAATAGAATAAATGGAAGATGACTCTTTTCTAAATCTGATCAATACAGAACTAAAGTAAAATGACTACAACTCTACTTTTACAAAAAAAATGCTGGATTTAAATACAATAACTATACTGACTGTCTATAAAGCCTCTACTAGTATTCACTATTGGTAGCCGGGACATTAACCCTAATTATCCCAAATCAATACGACTGAATAAAAAAAATAAAATATTGCTCAAATTGTATAACTAACTCGAGCCCTTGAATCAAAAGGACTCATCACCTTCTAACTGGAATCTATAAACTATCTGAATATGGTATGTGTGCTATAACTCGTACCTACATTATGAGATAATGTAGAACATAGACATATATGTGGATCATTACTTTAAGGATGTGCTGAGTATATGTGGGTGAATTCATAAGTAAAGCGTTATTTCATAATCATAGTTTATAAAACAATGCATGCTAAATGTACATGACTCACATAAGCTAGAAGATTTGAAATACTGAAATTTAAAATTATGAATAACAAATCATACTTTATAAATCTAGTGAGTAATAACATTCAGTTCTGAAAGTTGTACTAATGTTCTGTCTATAATCATACTGTCTAAGTGTAAAAAGGAACTCACTTTTGAATATGAAATTTAAAAGCTAAAATCTGTAGGAAATATCTTTTTGTAAAGCATAATCTGACTAAAATATGAGAGCCTTTACACTTAGTTTTCTAAAAGCTTTTTTGTTAATATTTTTTAAAATATTTAGTCTGTAGGGAGGTTCTCTTAACCGACATAAACCATGTAAGCTAAAATAGAATCCAACGTCTTGTCCTCCTAAGGAAGAAACTTCACGTTGGGGAGAGGTGTCATACTCTTGCCAAGGAGTATGACCTGAGCTAAGTGATCACATCTGTAACTGTCATCCATATAGAAGTAGGAATAATCTGATAATTTGTACCTACGTTGGCTACATAGTTTTGTGGAAGATAGGTCACGCTAATCCCACACTCTTGCTAGGTGCTAAATACTACTCCCTTTTTATTTATTGTTCTCATTATGTTGGAAATTCACTTTCAAACACTAGCATAAGGGTTCATTATGAAACCAATTATGCATTTACCTAAATTAATCTATAAGCAAAGCTAATCTAAGTTATGAAATATGTAATAAATCTGTAAAGTGGACTCCATAGCTAAACTGAGGATTCGAAGATCAAATACTGTATAAGTATCTAAAAATAGGCTAATCTCAGGGTGCTTAAAGGCACGAGTTCTCAAAACATCAATACTCAAAATAGGGCGTACTAACCCATGTTTTAAACTCATGTAAATTCATAGAAAATCATCATGCTCAATATGCTTCTTGAAAATACTTCAACAATATCAAAATAAAAATATCAAGAATCATACTATCATGCTAAACTCAATTGGAAAATCTAAAAAATCGCATTACATGCATAAATATATAAAAATAGTCATGAAATTCAACATTCAATCACTTGTAAACTCACAATATTTAAATACTGATAATTGGGTATGAACCCTAATTTTAAATAATAAGAAATTTAATGAAAAATATAATTTTTGGCACAAGGATGAAAGGATTGTCCTTGCTCATAACCCCACATACCTTAATTGATGATCTTAGATGAGAAAGATTGAATCTTGGATTTCTATGATGCTTTTGAAGATGAGCTCTTGGATTATTTGAATTAGAAATTATTAATCTTGAACTATCTTGGAGAATTGATAAGGAAAAATAGATTACTTGGAGAGTAAGTTTGAGTTTTAGGATTTTTTTTTTTGAAAGAGAATTGATGAATAAGTTTGACTTGAATTCCTATTTTTGTTCTTGAGTATTGTTTATTGAAGAAGATAACTCAAATTGATGTTCCTGGGAATGTTCTTGAATGATTTTATTGAACTTCTTGGAATATAAAGCTTAATTCTTGATTTTTTTCTTGAATAGAAGGTGGTGGAATGGATGAATCTTGAATAGAATTCATTAGGATTTGTTCTTGGGAGTAAAGTAGGATAATGGGGGGAAAATAACGCCCCAATGGCGGCTATACACTGATATATTACGACCTGGGTTGAGGGGGGAAAATACCCCATTTCCCCTCATCCATTTAAAGAAAAAGTTCTTAACCCGTATCCCCATTTTGCCCTTTGTCGCGATGCGGTACCGTCGCAACAACTTATTGTCTCACACAAAAAAGGCTATAACTTTTCGCTCAGGTATCGATTTTAGGAGAAAAGTGTATCTCTTAAAAGTTAATTCAATTATCTACAATCTGGTTGGTCTTGAGCTTAAAAATACCATGTACATAAAAATTTATACACATTTAAAGTAGACCCTTGTAGAATCGAATGCCAAATTTTGGACGAATCTAATGTTCTTAGCTCCACTTGGCTCTAAGTGACTTCTATGAACATTATTCACCTAATAAGAACTTCACATTCTTAGGATTAAAGTCATGACATAAGAATTTGAATTATGGATCAATAGTACGCCAATTACACTTTCACCGCATAGCGGTGAAATCGAATTAAGCTACTGTAAAAGGACAAGTACAAATTTGCACTCTGGCACGACATGGTGCTATCGCGTTGCACCACTGGAAATTGACAATTAGGAATTGTGACCTCTTCGTGATGCTAGCTTATCATAGAGGTCCACTAGAAAATGACAAATAAAAAATCACCCTTCACTACGATGCGGTGATTGCCCAGGTGGCATACTATCAACACTAAAACGCCCTAACTTCTCAACCGAGTATCGAATTTGGGAAAAATTGGTATTGATGGAAAGCTTATTCAATTTCCCACATAATACAAGGTCTAAATCTAGAAAATTCCATAGGCATAAAATGATATTCATTTTTGTAGCTAGTCTTTGACATTTTAAGAATGAATTTAAGCTAGAAAGAGTACGGGTATTATAATATCTCCCCCTTCAGAACATTCGTCCTCGAATGAGACTGTTTAAACTGAGAGTACTTGAGGAACTTAAATCGTATACTGAACATGCATGACTAGGAACATGATTTCTTCACTAAGTCTGAAACATGATACACGAACTGAATATTATGACTGAGCTGATTTCTTGAATACATGCACTGATGTGACAATGGTTATAAGGTTGAGATAGAAACAAGAGAGTCAACTTATGAGTAACCACTACTTTAGGTTGAATCTGCTTTTGAAGGAAAAAGATGAGAGGTTTATGACATAAAAATGAGGGGTATTACAAAATCTCTCCCTTGAGGTCATTCATCCCCGAATAATACTGATTTCGTTAAAATACTAGGAAAAAGACTGAGATGATGCACAGGATACTGACGAACTAAATCACGACTTAATATCTGAATATGAAACTGATGCCTGATTCATATACTGAGATGAATCCATAATTTACATGGATGCGAACAAACTACCTCTTGAAATGACCATACTCATGAAATTTCAAGTAGTATGACTAGACTAAATGAGAAAATAGAGAAACTATTGAAATTTGTCTGTCTGAATGTTAAGATGGATTGCTGGCTATACAGACTAAAGAATACTAAATGCACATACCAAGATAGAGTATTTCTTCAACACTTTTCTCAGAAATTTCTAATGCTATTGGGAAGTAAAAAACTTTTGGCATAACCTGAGCAAAACATCTGAATAAGAAATTACAACATTGCTACCACTCTATAGAATGGAACATAGATCCATAAATCATAAGCTAGGATTAAATTACTAGGCCTTAAGCAATGTAACTTCTTAATTTCAAGCTTAGCAACACTTCTCAAACACTCCTTCAACTATACTATTTCCCTCAAATACCATACTCGCTTAATTCAACTAATAATTTTCACATGGCATTGATAAATCCGTCTACTAAATTCTAACTGAACGAAATTTTTTCATCGTGGTCAAGCCTAACTCAGAATCACAAGGTACTGCACCTAACACCATAATACTAGTCTAAACCATGGATTTGATACCCCAACTATTGTCATAACTACTCCTCTCTAAGATAATCCTTCTTATTACTTCTATAAAAAAATTCAACCTCTTACTAGGAAATCTTTAGCGCACAACACGCCCATCCAATTATGTACCAACATAACATTCAAGCCTATCTTCGTAACCACATATGCACTTCTAAAAAAATACCCATAAGAGCATCTTTCTCATAATCCCTAATACCTCTATCAGTAACAACTTTGATGCACTATTCAATTCTTAGGAAGACAGACATGAAATATTCTCAACTAACCAAGTCATACACAAAAAGCTTAACCTCAATATTCCTTCAATTATAGACTTACATAAAACAAGCATACAACCATTTTTCCAACATAACACATTTACTCTCTCCCATCCACAAAATTTCTCATCATCACTATCTTGACCTGGGGAAGGTCACTGAATGGTTGGAATATTAGGATCCAGAACATGAAGGGATACTAAGCATAGCTCGACACTTTACCAAGGCCTGAGAAATAGAGGGTTTACGGTATGGATTCATTAAAGAGATCGAATTTAAGGGAGAACACGATATGAATCTAGATTTTGCTTGATCGTTAAGAGTGTTGCATGAGTACTGGAATTGAACATACTGTAAATAATGAGTACATAAGTCATGATCTGCATGACCTGAATTTTGGAGTTTATATGTTTATGGAATATGATTCCAACTATTGAATTAAATGTAACTCCTCATATTAGAAACTAGGGAGTACATGATTCTTTATTATGCGTATGAACATAAACTATGATCATGGAACTGACACATAAGGCAAAAGTAGATATCAGGAAAACTGAAGTACCAATACTTAAATAAGAACGGGTTGGGCCTCATCCACCCTTTCTGATATTCTATGACATACTGGCGTTACTACGAGAATCTAGAACTCATTCTATCATCTCCTCCTTTGCTTTAAGACATCACTCTAAGTCTGTGTAACCCTTTACTAAACTCTAAATTGAACTACAATCACTGCACTCTAGAGCTTGAAACATAATAATACAGGCAAATAATAAACTTACTCTAAAAGACTACACTTGAAAGTGTAAAACCCACTTCTAATACTTTCTTCTGAGGTACAACTCTATTCTTCTATAGCCCAATAGTCATCATATAATACATTAGACACCTACTAACTTAGAATCTTCATAAGTATCAGCACATCCTAAGTTCACACCATCTAGAGCTTCAAGTCTTGTTTCTATTTGCTCAATCTCCAAAGTTTCAAACCTAGATTCTAACACTTAACACAGATATCTTCAAACTTTAATAACACATACTACTTTTATCATAGCCTACTAATATTGCATCTCTAAACTTATTTTTCAAAACCATAAGAATCAAGATCAAACAAAAAAAGGCTCAACATCATCTATCCATAACTCAACTTCTTAACTTACCTATTAAGAACATCATATACTATATAACTAGTCTCCTCCTTCTTCTTAGAAACTTAATGGCACTACTAACCACACACAACACGTAATAACCTTGGAGAATAATGAAACCCCATATCACCTTGGGCATACTTCTTTACCATACATACAACATTATACTTAATTATGAATTAAAATGGACTCAGACTCTTGCACATATTGTTAAAGCCTACTATATCACTTCCACATAACTAGCATTATTAACCAAGTAATCATTTCTTCTACCTTGATGATCACCTACTATTTAAACTTAATGTCTAGTGCTAAACATGGTTTAACAACCCACCTTACAAATAATTCTAACTTGGAAAAATAAAACATCAAGGAACACTAGTCTACTAGAACTTTGTAATAATAGTAATCGGCCAAAATCATTTGACCTATCTCATTATAATCCATTAGCACATACTACTTCTACACATCACTACTATTTACCCTCCTATACACCTAAATTAACGGTACTCAATCACCAAATACTTCATTAATAACCTATACTTTTTGATCACAATAAATATCCTCCATAACTCCTTCCGTTCTTTAAGAAAACAAAAATTTTCTTTAACTAATAACTCCTTCTCTACCTTCTACTAAACTAGAACTTAGATTTAACAAAACTAGACAATATGCCTAAGTTTATCCCTATATTTTCTATCAATTGTTATTCCCAATTTCTTGCCGCTACTCTTCTATACCCATACTTCCAACTATAATAAGTTTCTACTATTAATAAATCTTAACACTAAAGTTTATAAGATCCCTCAAATGCGCACTACATTTAACAGTCTAGGATCATACTATATTTTCTCATACCCTTAGTATGACTTCTAAGATTACTAATAGTAAATCTGAGAGCAGTATTTGAAGAGGAATTGGAACTTGTTGATCATGTTATCTCAAGAATAAGTCATAGATGAAGAAATTTGGGGCAACACATGAGTAGACAGGAGTTTTTAAAGGAACAACTTTACTGCACAATCTAGAGTGGGAAAGATGGGAAACTTTTTCTTAAATGCTCGATTGCCTCTTGAAGAAAAGTACAGATGTCTCCGTACCATTTCGTAAGACTCTAGTAGACACAGCTTCACAAATACCTCAGGATACTTTAACCTTGTGCTCTGATACCAAGTTTGTAACGCCCTAAAAATGGGTCCCGAGATGTCATACGATACATAGGACCACATGTAAGCAGAAGATTACTCTTTTCTGAATCTGATCAATATAGAACTAAATTAAAATAACGATAACTCTACTTTTACAAAACACACTAGATTCAAATATATTAACTCTATTGACTATCTATGAAGCCTCTACTAGTATTGACTAAAGGTAGCCGGGACATTACCCCTAACTATCCTAAATCAATCGACTGAATAAAGAAGAATAAAATATTGCTCAAACTGTATAACTGACTCAAGCCCTTGAATCAAAAGGACTCATCACCTGCTGACTGGAAGCTGCAAACTGTCTGAATATGGTATGCAGGCTACAACTTGTACCTATATTATGAGACAATGTAGCACATAGACATATATGTGGATTAGGTAAATGCATAAGTAAAATATCATTTCATCATCATAGTTTATAAAATAATGCATGCTAAATATAAATGACTCACATAAGCTGGAATATCTGAAATACTAAAATATAAAATCATGAATAACAAATCATACTTTATAAATCTAGTGAGTCATAACATTTAGTTTTGAAAGTTGTACTAATGTTCTATCTGTAAATTATACTGTCTAAGTGTAAAAAGGAACTAACTTCTGATTCTAAAATCTGAAAGCTAAAATCTATAGCTAATATCTTTCTGTAAAGCATAATCTAACTAAAATTTGTGAGCCTTTACACGTAGTTTTCTAAAATCATTTCTATTAATCTTTTCTATAATATTTAGTCTATAGGGAGGTTCTCTTAACTGACATAAACCATATGACCTAACATAGAGTCCAACGTCTCATCCTCCTAAGGAAGAAACCTCACGTTGGGGAGAGGTGTCATACCCTTGCTAAGGAGTATAACCTGAGCTATGTGATCATATCTGTAATTGTCATCCACATAGAAGTGGGAATAATCTAATAATTTGTACCTACATTGGCTACATAGTTCTATGAAATATACGGCATGCTAATCCCATATTTTCGCTAGGTGCTAAATACTACTCCTTTTTTAATTGGTATGCTCTATCTATTAGAAATCCACTTTTAAAAACTAGAATAAGGGTTCATTATGAAACCAACTATGCATTTGTCTGAGTCAATCTGTAAGATAAGATAATCTGATTTCTGAAATATGTAATAAATCTGTAAAGTGGATTCCATAGGTAAACTGAGGATATGAAGATCAAATACTATATAAATATATGAAAAAAGGCTAATCTCAGGGTGCTTAAAAGTATGAGTTCTCAAAACATCAATACTCAAAATAGGGCTTAATAACCCATGCTTCAAACTTGTGTAAATTCATTGCAAATCATCATGTTCAATATGCTTCTTGAAATTACTTCAACAATATCAAAATAAAAAAAAATCAAGAATCACAATACATCGCTTAAACTCAATTGGAAAATCTGAAAAATCACATTACATGCATAAATATATGAAAATAGTCATGAAATTCAACATTCAATCACTTGTAAACTCAGAATCTTTAAATACTGATAATTAGGTATGAACTCTAAACTCAAATAATAAGAAATTTTCTAAAAATATAATTTGGGCACAAGGACGAAAGGATTGTCCTTGTTCATAACCTCACATACCTTAATTGATGATCTTAGTTGATAAAGCTTGAATCTTAGATTCCTATGATGCTTTTGAAGATGAGTTCTTGAATTGAAAATTCTTAATATTGAACTATCTTGGAGAATTGATGAGGAAAATTAGATTTCTTGGAGAGTAAGTTTGAGCTTTAGGGTTTTCTTTTGAAAGAGAATTGATGAATAAGTTTGACTTGACTTCCTATTTGTGTTCTTGAATATTGTTTATTGAAGAAAATAACTCAAATTGATGTTCTTGGGAATGTTATTGAATGATATTATTGAACTTCTTGGAATAGAAAGCTTAATTCTTGATTGTTTATACAAGGTGGTGGAATGGATGAATCTTGAATAAAATTGATTAGGGTTTGTTCTTGGGAGTAAAGTAGGATAATGGGGGTAAAATAATGCCCCAATGGCTGCTATATATTGATATATTACGACCTAGGTTGAGGGGGTAAACGACCCCATTGCCCCTCATCCATTTAAAGAAAAGATTCGTAACCTGTATCCCCATTTTTCCCTTTGCCGCGATGTGGTACCGTCGCGGTAGCTTACTGCCTCTCACGAAAAAGCTATAACTTTTCGCTCGGGTATCAGTTTTAGGAGAAAAGTGTATCGTTGAAAAGCTAATTCAATTATCTATAATTTGGTTAGTCTTGAGATTAAAAATACCATGTATATAAAGAGTTATACATATTTAAATTAGACCCTTGAAGAATCAAATGCCAAATTTAGGATGAATCTAATGTTCTTAGCTCCACTTGGCTCTAAGTAACTTCTATGAACATTATTCACCTAATAAGAACTTCGCATTCTTAGGATTAAAGTAATGACAGAAGCATTAGAATTATGGATCAATAGTACGCCAATTACACCTTCACCGCTACGCGGTCAAATCACATTAAGATACTTGAAAAGGACGAATGTGAATTTACACTCTGGTGCGATGCGGTGCTATCGCGTTGCGCCACTGGAAATCTAAAATTGGGATTTTGGACCTCTCCGTGACACGAGCTTATTGTGGAGGTCCACTGGAAAATGACAAATGGGAAATCACCCTTCACCGTGACGCGGTGACTACCCAAGTGGTACACTATCAACACTAAAATGCCCTAACTTCTCGACCGAGTATTGGCTTTGGGTGAATTTGGTATTGATGGAAAACTTATTCAATTTCCCACATAATGCAAGGTGTAAATCTGAAAAGTTCCATATGCATAAAATGGTATTCATTTTTGAAGCTAGTCTTTGACATTTTAGGAATGCATTTTAAGTTAGAAAGAGTACGGGGTATTACTGTGCCTCCCTGAATATCCTGGATAATAAACTCTATAATCTTGGTATGCTCTATACCACTCTAGAAAGAAGCCCCAAAAACTATAATTTAGGTTGTATCCAACTTATATATACTATTAAATCTTTTCACAAACTTCTAAATTATCTCAAACTCAGTGGAGATGCTAGCAGCTAAATATCTAAATAAGGTGTGAAGCGTGCCTCATACTTATATATAAACATGGTATGCTACTTTAAGTGATCAAACTCATCCCTCATCTAGCCTCTTAAGCTATACGGTATAATCCCATCCTAGAAGGCCTTTAAGAACTGGGTCCAAAACTTTAGCAGTCAAATCTAAAGGCCTATAACAAGCATGTGACCTCCACCAATCCCTAAACATATCTGTTAACTTTTAGGTAGTATAAGCAACGCAATGAAACTCAAGGGATACAAGATTATGTAACTTTTCCTACTGATCAATCAAGAACTTATTGGTGTCCTCGCCAATAGCTTTACTAAACTTGTGTAGACCCAAGCAAATAAACCACTCAAATCTTTTAAGATCATCAGAAGACATAGCTATACCAAAAGCAACTGGATAGATAGTAATCCTAGAAAGCAAAGAGTCTATATATGGGAGTACCATAGATGATGGTTGTACCAGAAAAATAGGAGTACCATAAGCAGATGCATGCACTAACAGTGGAATAACACTCAAAATCTGAGAATACCATGTATACTCAAGGGAACACCCTCCAAATGACCCAAGAGACGAATCAAAAGACCCTAAAATACTTGGATATCGACTAATTCTATGGAACCTAAGATGGTCTCACACCCCTATTTGATAATCATCCTTAGAATACATAACCTCAAACTTAGAAAAGGCCTTCCTAGAATATCCTCTAGTTTAGGAAGTTTCTTATACCTATTTTATACCTCTAAATTGACCATTAACTTGCCTCATCCTCGAATTAAAGCTCCCATATCTAGTGCCAACTCAGTATCCCTAGCCTCTCTAGATGTTTTCCTCACCATCTTCTTAGCAATAATGGAATACAAGTTTAGAAAATTGGGTATGAACAACCCAAACGATAAGGAATCAAATTAGAAAAGTTTTTCCTAAAGATATCTTACAGCCTCTTAAAGATAGATACGAACATCTAAATATCAATCTGCGAGGGTATACTAGACATCTTACTCATACACTTATGAATTAGTGAGCTTAGATCTAATACCAATTTTTCACGACCTAAAACAAGGTCATGATAATAATTTTATGGTCCAACCTTGACAAGTAAACCCATCACCAAAAATCAAAAAAGAAAATATCAATATAATAATAAATAAGGCAAGATAAAACCTCTAGAATGAAGTTAGGCAAACACAAAACATAAATAAAGCAGATATCTAAAGATGTAATTAAGACTCTTAAAATATGGAGTCAGAAATATAAGAGCATATAATATATAATGGAACCTGAAAATATATAGTTTGTCTCTAGAAATGACATAAAGACATAACAAATATAGTATGAGGTCTCAAAAAAGCAACTCTAAACTCTAGAGCACTCTAGTACCTCAGAAAGTCACCAACTTAATAGCACTAACTCATCTCCATATGTCTCACTTGAGCTAGGATCTGCATCAAAAAGACACAATAGGAGTGAGTATGGTAGACTTGTACTAAGTAGGTATCATAGGCTGACTAAGCAAAGTAGAAAATAATATAAGTAAAGAAAATTATGAGCATATTAGCTAAAAATAAAAATAATTCCCACATAGTTTCTCACACTATCTTCACTAATAGTTATAATACAAATACTTAAGTGAAACAATAAAATATATATATATATATATATATATATATATATATATATATATATATATATAAAGTATACATGAGATAAACACAACTCAAGAAAAACTAAAAGATTCATGAAATATGCATATGAAATGCAATGCAATGATGATTGGATAAATAGTAAAAGCAATCGTATGATTTTCTATATACATTTACTGAGTTCACATCTCTTAAGATAGGTCCCATGGGGGGTTCAAAACCTACATTCTGTAACCTATATCTCAGATCTCAACCTATTTCTCTAGCTTACGATCATGGAGAGGGTTTTTATAAAAATGTCTCATGTTCTTTCAAACCAGTGTGTCCCAATGGTCCTAGTATCTCATGAATGCATGTGTATGGAATAGAGATGTTATTCTCATGATTAAATTAGTATAAAGATATTTAATCCATTCAATACGTTTATACGTGAGCCTAAAAATCAACTCAATATGTCCATAATTTATGGTCATTAACTCTAATTAGACACCATCAAATTAAATATGCATGAAAGACATTATTAATATCATATCAACCCCTAACTTGGGAATTCCTATCATTATAAAGGCAACCAATACTCAATATGGCCTATTATAATAAATCAAAACCCCCAGAAGGGTATTATATCTTGAATAAAGGATATTTAACTTCATAGATAAGACCAATGATATTAAATGAAGCCCTCATAGGGGAAACATGCAATATTATATATCACCATTCACGCCAAAATATGAGACCTAACCCAAGCATATAAAAGTAATAATAATCTCAAAATATAAACCTCATAGTTATTTCCCAACCCATAGTATGCTTTACTTATTTACTAACAACAAGCTCAATCTGAAAGAAGTTAAGTCATGACCTACCTTGAAATGATGAAATCCAAATATAAGTTCTTCAACACAGACCTTTCACTTTTTGAATGGCCTCTAAATCAAGTATAACATTGAAATACAGTATCTATGCATTAAAAGAAAAGTGATGATAGCCATACTGCCCATATTTGAGTCGAGTCTAAAATGGGTTCAAAAAATAAGTTCAAAAATAAAAGAAATAAAATTAGAATTTTATTTTATAAATACATTCCCCAAGGTTAAAGTAATATATAGTTCAAAATCCATGCAAAAACGTGGTTCAAATCAAAGAAAAACTATTTTTAAGCTTTATCGGTAAAATCCTGAACATCTTATGTTAAAACCAAGATTAAATATGATATAAATCAAAGGATAGAAATGGATTTAAGTTTTTGAGCTTACCCACACTCAAATGGTGAAAAACCCCTAAAAATAACCCAAATCTGAAGTTTAAAGTTCAAAAAAGGTAAAAAGTCAAGAAAAGAGGGTTATATATAGCAGTTTCCACTTAAGAGGTTGCTACTAAAATGGTATGGGCTGGTAAAGCAGTTAGTGCTGAACCGAACATTGGATACTTATGTAGCTACACAAGATGTCAATAATTGTCGAATTTGGTGCAAGCCTACTAAGCTCTATACGGATCATTGGGATTTGATTGGGACCCCACATAGAAAACCTATATATGCTACTAGGCTAATTTTAATCTTCTGTACTTAATGGCGATGTTGAATTTTTTTATTAAGATTATTTTCAACAAATTAAATCTCGAGACACTATAAGGCATATTTTACTAGTTTTTAAATAGGGGATCAAAATGAAAACTAAAGGCTCCAAACCCAAACCAACCCTGCTATTATCCAAATTCAAAAGTCTAGACCTAATAGAACTCAAGACTTCAAATACTGAATGAAGTTAACTATGGAACTTGTAAAATCTTTAAAAATCACAAACTCTCTCATATCACTCGCGATGGCACCGAGAACCATGCCAACCATCCCCATACTACAAAATCAATATGTATCAACTATGGGAAAAGAAAAAATAGTCTAAATAGATAAAGGAAAGATTTCACATTACAAGTCATTACATTATGTTTGTCTCTTAATCCTTTGAAGAGAGAAAAAATACCTTGAAATCACATTACCCAATGTTATTCTAATATAAATTAAAGTTAATTTCAATATGTTTGGTGTGGTAGTGAAACATTAGATTAGTGGAGAGATTAGAAGCTCTAATATTATTACACCATAAGACAGAAGCTCAAAGAAGCAAGATGACAAGCTCCAACATAACTAATTGTGTCCACGTTATTTAGTAAACAACATCAACCAATGTTTTACATTCACATTCAATAGATGACTGGATATCATTCACTGCCTTTTGAAAGACCAGGATATTAGAGATAAGCTAATATTTATATAGAGACAAATCAAGAATTTTGATGTTTGGGTGTCACACTGAACAACAAAGTATGCAAAGTTTTGCAAAAGTGGTCTCCATATTCATAGAGGAAAACTATAATTAAATCTAGAAGCTACCTTTAAAAAAAGGTACAATAGTATATATTTAATGTGGTTAGGTTCTTAGTTAGTAGAGACATGTATTTTAATCTACATACTCACAAGTTTCTATGGATGCAACATGCTTTATATTTTTAAAAAAGAAACACCACAGCTACATTCAAACCTGTGTCCCCAGTGAGAAAATCGTGATCTTTAGACAATGGCCCCATAAGCCCCACTACAACTTTGGTTTCCTCAGTTAATAAGTTTATGAATTCTTAAAAAATATAAACATATATATATATACATAAACATACATACATACATACATACAAACACATAGATATATATACACACACATACACACCCATATATATACATATACTCATATCTAGAAAAAGCTACAACCTTTCTTATAATTACTTTGAAGAGCAAGGAAATAAAACAATCAAGCTTACACACCCACACATACACACACTCACACCCAAAAATATAAGAGAGAGAGTATACATTGAGACTCCAATTGTCGTAACGGCCCTCCAAGACATTTTATGCATTTCCTTGTATTTTTTCTATTTAGAGATTTCCTATAGCTATCCCAAGTCAGTTATGACTTCGTGGAGCTAATAGTTCAGTTAATGGGCAGTTCAATTTATTTTCGAAACCAATTCCCTATTTTAAACTCTCCATTAGTAATAATTAGCTATCGGGTGTAAAGATTAGCTAAAAAACCTCACGTGCCAATTTTAATAGTTTCATCAGCTTTGAAATATTGATTTTAGTTTAGGAGGACCTTTTGTTTGAGTCCCAAGTTTTCCAAACTCATTTTGGGCTATTGGTCAAAATTTTATAATAATGGTCATTGAATGTGGGGCCCTCTTTTTTTTAAAAGACCACAGATGAATATTTCAGCTGTGTCATTAAGTATGGAATGTAGAATTTTATAGGTTAGTACAGTTTATTTTAGTTTACAAGATTCCTAAGGAATTTTGATGGGCTAGTGGAGACTTGGAATTTTCCAAGTCCCTAGCTGGTGAACCACTCATTTGGTGCATCCACTGAAGCAGCACATGGGTCATATAAGTGAAGGTCACTTAAGAGTCCATTTGATTGCTTAAATGACCAGGTTTGCTAGTTGAGGGCAGCTAAAGTGGATTTCTATCCGCTTAAGCAAAAGCTGCTTAAGTGGTTGTTGGTTTGCTTAAGCAGAGGGCGCAGACTTGGCCGGTAACACTTAAGCGGTGACTGCTTAAGCGGTCTAGTGTCCGCTTAAGTGGCACTTGGGAGGCATTAAATCCCCCTCTTGCTTGATTTCCTCCCAATTTTTCCACAAGTTCAAGATCTTGGAGCCCAGAGAGTGCGAAAACTTGGAGAAACATTTATTAAGACATTTTGGAATTATTGAGATCTTGAATTACTAATTTTTTCTTTGAATTCTCGGTAAGTTTCTACAAAACTCATGGTTAATTTTTCAATTATTTTTCACAATCCTTAGTTTTTTGTTGATTTGATTTTAGTCTCATTTGAGGTTGAAATTTACCCATTCTTTAGGGTAAATATTCCTTGAGCATATGGAGTGCATTGATGGTTTCAAAGGTGTGATACCGCAAGTAGGCCCTACATGGAATTTTTGGGGGGACCTTTCAGAAATAACGATACTTTGCTCTAAAACTCACCTTCCATAGTCGTATTTTACATAACCACCATTTATTGCTGTTGTATTCGGTTTACGCCCGCTGTATTTGATTTTATCAATAGTCCGTATTCATATAAAATATAAATAAAGTGCCTATTTAGCTTTTGTATTCGATTCTCAACTGTTGTATTCACTTTTACTCAGTGATATGTATTCATAAAAAAAATAAATACACTACATATTTAGTCTCGCCAAAAACACTACCTTTTTTTAATCTTTGTTTTCTTATACTTTTTTCTTTTTCGTGTTTTCCTCATTTTTTCTTCTTCTTTTTTTTTATTTTTATTTTTTCTCTCTTCTATCTCTAATTTCTATTTCTCTTTCTTTTTTTCTTTTCTTTTTTGATTTTTTTTATTTTCTTCTTTTGCACTTATTTTCTTTATCATTTTTTATATAATATGAAAAATATGGCTACTCGAGCACAAGTCATGGATGATAACATAAATACCACAACTATTTATCGTATTTGTAGTCACACAATCATTTATATTTTTGTATTCATTGACACAACTATATTTGTATTTGTATTTTAAAGTCCGTGCTTAGATTTGTATTTCGTATTAGTATTTGTATTTTATAATTTGCAGTTGTATTTGTATTTGAGTTCGCACTATCATTTATATTTTGTATAATTTGCACTTGTATTTTAAAGAACTATTTCATATTTGTATTTATAATTGACTGTATATTATATTAGATTATATTTGTATTATTTTTTTATTGTGTTTGAATATTTGGATTATATTTTTATTTGTATTCTATTTTCGTCGATGCTTTTTTATTTTTAAAGAATTATGATGTATGTATTTGTAAGTTGATTGCATATCAAATTAGCCGTGATAATGTACAATTTATCATTTGTATTCGCATACAAACAAGTAAATGCATTAAGTGTATTTTCTTGATTCTAAAATATATAAATATGTAATATATCATTTGATACAAATGTATCATTTTGTATTTGTATATCAAAATTATTATTAATGTTTGTAAATAAATAAATATCACTTGATACAAATACAATTACAAATAGATGAAACAAATGATTTCATAAATACAAATACAATATGTATTTGTATAAAAATTTGAATTGTATTTCTTTGTATCAATAAATACAACTCATATTAATAAATACAAACAAGTATTCGCAAAAAGAAAATCAATCGTTCTTTTTCAATAATTAAAAAATATAAATGATAGTTCGCATTTGTATTTGTATTTTATAGTTCACACTTGTATTTGTATGTTATAGTCCGCATTTGTATTTGTATTTTATAGTTTTCACTTGTATTTGTATGTTATAGTTCACATTTGCATTTGTATGTTATAGTTTGCATTTGTATTTGTATTTTATAGTTACACTTATATTTGTATGTTATAGTTCGCATTTATATTTGTATTTTATAATTCACACTTGTATTTGTGTTTGCTAGTTTGTACAAATGAAAAGAAGGAGAAAAAATGAGAGAAGAAAAAGGAGAAAATACAAAAACAAGGAGAGTAATAGAAAACAGAGAAAAAATAAAAATAGAAAAAGAAGGAGAAAAAATGAAAAGGAAAAAAAAAGAAAAAACGAAAAAAAGTGTAAAAAGAAGTAAGAAAGAGAAAACAAAAAAATGTAAGAGAAAAAATGAAGAAAAAACTAAAAAAAAGGACAAAAAAGGAGAGTAATAGAAAATAGAGAGAATATATGAGAGAGGCTATGAATTACAATTAGGGATAATTAATGGGTAAGATGGTGTAATGGATTGTAATTAATTAAAACTTCGGCTAAATAGGGTAATTAGGAGTCTATGTTTGTTAATTTATGTAGTTATCCCATTTTTTTTACGTAATTTCAGACTCAAAGTATAAAAATGCAATATCGGTATTGTTGTTCTCATATTGATGTGTATATAATTATTTTTATATTGTGGTATCATGAAAAATATTCTCGAAAGGGGAAATCATTGATTTAGCAAATTTCACTAGGCTTTCTTGGCATCCAGGTAGACTAGGTTTTCCTTTCTTTTATATTAAGCTTAATTGTAGTATATTTATCATATTGTGCTAGATATGGGTTGTAAATTAGGTCATGGAGGTGTATTTAGTGTAATTTTAACCTTGTAGCTGATTAAGAAATCGTAGGCATAATTGGCTTAGTTACTCATTCTTTAGGTAGAATTGCTATCTTAGAACCAAATGTGTCTTAATTAATATCAAGTAGTGACATTAGATACCTTAAAATTGTTTGGTTAGAATGTTCCTTACACCGAATTTTTGGGATAAGAAGTAGCCCCTACGGCCCAACTTAGGGCTCCTAGTAGACTCAATCGATCTGTATTTCATGTAAATGTACATTTTTGAGATTTAGTAAGTTAGATATATGGTGCTTTATTCTAGATTAATACTTGGGATATGATATTAGTTTATCTTTAAATTCAGCAATTTATGATCTTAATATCAGTTCGATTCTAATACTATTCATGATATGAGTCCCACCAATTTAAGTCTAGCAAATGATGATATAAGTTTTGGTTCAAGTCTAGGAATGATAGGTTATTTATGATGGTTGTGGAATCGGTTTGAGTCTGATGCTTACGGTATGGAAGGATCCACAGTTATGATTCAAGATATTGCTAATAGTATAATTTCGGTTATTATTTCTCTTGAATGCACCCAAGGGCTTATGCGGGCCCATATTAGGTTATTTACATTATTTCACTTAGGAACCATTTGGTGTAAGGTATTAAAGTACATAATTCTGAGATAAAATAATAGTCCTAGGATAAAAATTTTGGTACTTTGTTTGGTTGGAAAGTTTGGGATAACTAATTCCGAGATTAACAAATACTACCAGGATAAGTTATCCCACCCTTTGGATGGTATAAAATATTACCTTGGGATAAAGCTATAAAATGACAAAATTGTCCTCCAAATCCTTTGATTATCACTTTTCAAATATATAATATATACATACATATATATTTATATATGTATGTATGTATATATATATATATATATTAGGGATGAAATTGACAAAAAATTTTGATTTGAAGACTACCAAAATCTCACATTCTCTCTTATATATAATTCTCTCTCTCTCTCTCTCTCTTATATATGTATATATACATATATATATATATGTATATATACATATATATATATGTATATATATGTATATATACATATATATATATATA